>NC_134833.1:69751239-70055670 GCF_004210375.1 Tachypleus tridentatus | reverse complement strand
GCCGACCTGTGTCCCATTTAGTTTGAGTTAATACATGAACCAGGTGGGAATGGATCTGCTGCAGTGTCTCTGATGGTATTGGTAACATCCGTAGGTTATCTGTAGCTGTCTGAAAAGGGTGTTGAAAAACTTGTATAATTCCAAATCATTCTTCCCTTTTGTTTATCGGCGACATCCATGAATTTTGTTTTCAAATAGTGGGAACACATATAATAATATAAGCTATATAGAAGATAAAGAGTATCTGAAAACGGCTGGTATGTGTGTTAACACTTACACTAATAAAGCAGAGAACAACGTTTTAACCTTCCTAGGTCATCCTCAGGTTGACAAAGAGAGCGTTTGAAAGTGACTGTTGGCGTGCACATGTCTCGGGGACAAGAGTATAAACAGGTACGGGATTGTAAGGGGCGTTGCAGTTGGATGTTAGGTTATTAATTAATATGGGTATAAAGTTGTTCCTTTATATTGGTTTAATTTTGGTTTTAGTTGTTGTATAATGAGGCTTCTTTGATTTTGTGCTTGTTTATATTTGTTTCCTTACATAGTATGTGGGTGTTTTCTATGGTTATGTTGTGTTTATTTGATTTGCAGTGTTCAAAAATGTGTGAAAGTGTTTTGTTTTGTTTTTGTATTCTTTGAATCTATTTTTCATTTTTTTGCTTGTTTCTCCAATATAGAAATCTTGACAGTTGTTGCATTGTATTTTATAAATAATGTTTGTCATGTTTGTCAGCGAAATTTTTTACATAGTATGAACTTTAGTTTTGTACCTGGTTTTGAATAAATTTGGTGTTTACTGAAATGCTGTGTTTTCTTATAAGTTCTTTTTTCTAGATGTTGGTTATTTTTTGCTGATGTAAGGAACATATGGCATGCAGCAGTGTAAGGTTTTTGTAGTTTGTTGTATCTTGAGATTTATTGTTGTTTGTTTGTTGTTGGTCTAGGTGTGTGTGTATAATTTTTTCAACGGTTTTTGGAAAAAAAATGTTGATCTTAGTGAAGTATTGTTTTATTTTGTTGATTTCTTCATTAATTTTATCAGGTGAACATAGTTTTGTGGCTGTGTTTATTTGGTTTCTTAATATGTTGAGTTTTTGTTTTGTTTCATTAACTGAGTCCTAGGAAATTTATAATCCAATATGGGTAATTTTTCTGTGGATTTCTCTTTTGAATTGTGTATCGGTTCTAGTGATTTTGAGATTAAGAAATGCTATTTGATTAGTGTTTTCCTGTTCACAGGGGCACCATAGACCCTGATGTATCACTGGTCAGATTTTACCTGTTGTTGCCCACCTCTTCTCCAGGTAGCCGTTTTTAATTTTCTGTTGAAAGACTAGAGGAAAATATCTAGTCAACACTATCCACCGCCAACTCTTGTACTAATATTTTAATTACGAATAGTGAGATTTGAGCGATATATTTTAAAGCTCCTCTGAAAAGGCGAGCATAACCGATGAGAGAAATTAGAAAGAACCCGCGATATTCAAATTGCGAGTAGAGCGCTTCTAACCATCAGACGCCACCAGGTCTTTCTTGAAACATACTTTAACAAAGGACTGTAGGACTGTACAAAATGTGAGTGTTATAACACCAAAACTTATAACATATAATATATAGAGCCCCGTACAACAAATCTGCCACCATTTGTAAGTGATAAATGACACAGAGTACTTTCTCACTGCTCACAACTTAATGTTTCTCATCCCACATTAAAGATCCAAAGAGAGAACATTCATCTTAAAGATTTCTTAATAAAACAAAGACTCTCAGCAACTTATGTGTTGTGTATTTCATTTTAAACCCTACATTACATAGAAAATTAATGTTTGTATTTTATTTAAACTCTATATTACATAGATCAATTAATATGTTTATTTTATTTAAACCCTACACTACATAGATTAATTAATATATTTATTTTATTTTAACCCTACATTACACAGAACAATCAAAACGATTTGATTTTAACTCCATATTACATAAAATATACAATGTGTATTTTATTTTATTGATATCCTACATAACATACAGCAGTTAATGTTTTTATTTTATTTACACCGTACCTCACATGGAGTAATTAGTGTTTCTTTATTTCATTTAAACCCTACATTACATACAGTAACTAATGTTTTGTTTTAATTTTATTTAAACAATATATGAAAGGAAATAATGTATTCCGCTGGTACAAAGGTAAGTTTACGGATTTATAATGCTAAAATCAGGAGATAGCCCACCGTGGCTTTGCTGTAAAAGAACACACATACACGTGGAATAATTAATACTTATCTTCATTGTACTTATACTATGTGCTACATGGAGTAATTAGTGTGTGTTTTTTTATCACACCGTACTTTACATACAGTACTTATGGTTTTATTTTATTTGCACCATACGTCACATCACACTCAGTATTCAATGTATGTTTTATTATTCAAACCCTCCATCACAATGATCAATTTATAAGTTTATTTATTTAGACTCTAAATTACATATAGTAATGTTTTTCTGTTTTATAAACCCTACATTACACCGAGTAACGAATGTTTTTTTTATTATTTACACACTAAATTACAATTATTAATAAATATGTTTATTTTATTTAAACCCTACATTATATAGAGTTCGTTAACCATACAACGTCTTCCGTAATTCCTTGGGCTATTTATTACTAGTTTCAGTTTAAACTGTGTGAAATATTATAATAGGATATAAATTATTTTCGGTTACAGTGTAAATAAACTATTTTAAGGTAGTGCTTTTAGAGAATATTTTCTATTAAAACTAGTGTTTTTTCACAAGATGAGCTGTATATTAGCATTAGCCTATGAACAGGAACTTATCCTCCTTTATTCTAGAACAAGGTGAAATTGAAATACAGTGGTACCTCGGTTCTCGAACGACTACCTTCTCGAACAGTTCGGTTTTCGAGCATATTGTTTAAGAAAAAATGTTTCGGTTGTCGAACATAAACTCGGTTCTCGAACCAAGTTGTCGTGGCCCGAATCCCCGAAATAACCCGACTGATGACCCGAACGACGCTTCGACCATTTTCGGCCCACGTCAAGCTTGTCCAAAACATTTTGCCCGCACCTATCGCTCAATGAACATCCCCGCTAAAATCTTCTGTGAACGTTCTCGTTTTTCTTTTTGTTTGTTTTTTTCTAAATATTCTGATTAAATAAACCACCATGGGGTCAGAGAATGATAAAGAAAGCAGCAAACTAAATAGAAAAGTTGTTAGAGCCACAAGAGAGGTGAAAAACGATCTCATAGCGAGGTATGAGAGTGGTGTTCGCGTGTCTGACTACAGTCTGCACCACACTGAAAAATAAAGAGATCATCAAAGGAGCTGATGTTGCAAAATGAGTGACTGTGCTTACGAAACAAAGATCACTAACAATGGAAGAGGTAGACAAACTGTTGTTGATTTGGGTAAACGAAAAACAGGTAACTGGTGATAGCATTTCTGAGACCATCATTTGTGAGAAAGCAAAGCAGTTCCATGCTGACCTCCTGAAAAACACCCCTGGAACGAGTGCTGATACAAGTGATTCCTTCAAGGCTAGTAGGGGGTGGTTTGAAAAATTTAGAAAGGGAAGTGGCAAACATAATGTGATGAGACATGGGGAGGGTGCCAGGCAGAAACAAATTAGACAAGTTTTTAGTGAGAAATAGATCCAGTGAGTCTCAAGCAGGTTGTAGCGGTGTAAAGATACAGAAAAGAGAAAGAACCCCAGAAGGAGAGTTACCTGACATTTTTATGAAAGGTGAAAACCCTTCCAAACAATAATAACCCTCCTACTCTCCACGTTCCTCACTACCTTTCACTTACGCCATCAGCTCTCCTCAGCACAGGTAAAGTGCAGTTACATTTTCATTTATTGTTTTTTATTGTGTTTATAGATTTTGTGGTTGACTTTATGCATGTAAGTATTATTATACAGGTATAAATAAGCATTATTTTTACTTGAAATGCTTCATAATGCGTAATTTTTGGAGGTCTGTAACGGATTAATTTAATTCACAGTATTTCTTATGGGAAAAATTGATTCGGTTTTCGAACAGCCTTCTGGAACGGATTAAGTTCGAAAACCGAGGTACCACTGTATCATGCATTTTTGCATTAAAACTATGAATTTATCAGAGCAACGAATCAGTAGCTTTAGTAAGACAAATCACCAACAAATTAGTGGGAAACTATCTGTTAAGAATTTAAAAAAATTCACGGATTACCTTACCAAATTAACCTGATATAATCTATTATTAAAAATTAAGGCATTGTTTCCCAGTCCATCTTACCAAATTAATCTGATGTAATCAATTATTGAAAATCAAGACATTGTTTCACAGCTTGTATTACCTAAATAACCTGATTATTTATTGCATTACTAAAAAGTAACACATTGTTTGACAGTTCATCTTACCTAAGTAACCTGATGTTATCTATTCTTAAGAATTAGGACATTGTTTCACAGTCCATCTTACCTATATAACCTAATGTAATATATTATTAAGGATTAAGACATAGTTTTACAGTTCATCTTACCTAAGTAATCTAATGTAACTATTCATTAACTAACATTTAAAATATTCAATTAAAGGGATTGAACAGAACTCTTAATAAAACAACTCACATTTTTGAAACCTATCACCTGAAGTGAACTTGTGACTTTTATTACGCTAGTTAATTAGGAAATTGATGTTAGTTTGATTGATGAAAAATCAAACTCAACTTCTCAGATAGGTTTCACATTACAGTATAATTTCACACTTTCTAAAAGAGTCCATAAAATTGTGATGGCACAATTTTCGCACTTCGGTCATCATCCATTAGTGCATCCCGTAAGGGTCAGTTACAGCCTTCGGGTGAAGTGTTTCGTACCAAGTTAGGGCTATCTTAAATCTCTAAGGCTATTTGATTTCGTGAAATGTTATAAGACTACGGCTGAAAACAGTTCTAACAGCGATAGTACCCAACATGCTAATAAACAAATAGGAAAAAACAGCATTTTGAATTAACTAAACTTGTTAATGGGTTAGCTATTTGTTGTGATATTAGATCGTACGTTTATACTTTAATAACGTAAATCAGAGAGAAAATTATGTAAATAACAAAGTACATTAACAGGGAACTCTGTGGAAACATACGAAATGTTTCGCTAAATTTTTGATAGAAATACAGGAATTGTACTCGAACAAAAATCTAGTAAACAAATGAGAGTCGTCTCCTGTTATACATATTGAGCCTGTCACGCCACCTTTAGTAATCGGTTTGTCTTTCAACCAACTGTCAAACGAACATCAAAATTCAACTCGTGGTTAAAAGAAAGAAACATATTTATAAAACACTTTTTGAGTAATCCCCCCCCCTAAATATCAACGGATAGCGCTTGTTAACCGAGTTGTCAATGGCTATCGTCGCATCTTTTCCAACCAGGTCACATATTCACGTTGGTGATAGTTTATATAAATTAAATTTTCAACGAGATTAGTAAAAGCTTCCGTAAGACCAGTAAGTGTTACCGGAGAAAAGTTCGCTTTACGTCTAACGACCTCGGACGTTCAGAATAAATCGGGCTGGATATTTATCGGTCAGAAACAGAGCACATAAAAAAACCAAAAAAAACTGTAATTTGGTCTGATGGCGTCATTTATCAAGCACGTTCCCTGGACAGATGGAAGATCGAATCTAGACTCTGAGTAAGAGAGTATGTAATAGTAGCTTTTGAAGAATTTGTAGAGAATCTCATGACAAAAGTAAAATAAAGTGACACGTTTCTACTCTCCACCAAATAGTTGAAAACTCTCGAAAAGAGCAAGACCTAATAAGTGAAGAAAATATTAGTTTCAAAATCTTAAGTAATTACGTTGAACAGGTGTTTATTCCTCCATATTTATTCTAGAACATTCCTTTAAATTTTTCACTTTAAATGTTATAATAAAATGAGAACTGATTCTGTCATTTCTAAAAATATATACAGTTAATTTGAAATAATACGTTATTCGCTTTTTATCCACTCCAAAATCAAACATATATGTCTTTTTATAGCAAAGCCACATTGGGCTATCTGCAGTGTACACCGAGGGGAATTGAATCCCTGATTTCAGCAACGAAAATCCATAGATTTACAGCTATCCAAGCAAGGAACAAAACCAAACTAACAAAACAACGGTTGAGTTTGAGTTACTATAGGGTCATAAAAATAAATCAATAGTTTAGTTTGAGTTATTATAGAGTCATAACAATAAAACGACAAATTAGTTTCAATGATTTTAGTAATTATAAAAATGAAGACATTAACGCTAAGCTTCGGTTATTGTTACGATAAACAATGGTTTAGTTTGGTGCATTGTGGAGCTATCTGTGCAGTGCCCACCACGGGTATCAAAACCCGTTTTATTTAGCGGTGTAAGTCCGCAGACATACCGCTGTGCCACTGGGGGACCACCCGTTGTTTTATTTTCATGAGTCTTTAGATACTCAAGCTAAATGGTTCTTTTATTATTATAACTCTATAGTAACTCAAACGAAACCGTTCTTTTATTTTTATAACTCTGTAGTAACTCAAGCTAAAACGTTCTTTTATTTCTATAATTGTATGGCAACCCAAACCAAAAATGCTATCGTCCCATTCCCTAACGGGTATTCGAAGAGTGATTAAGCCGCTGCGAAGCAATACTGCTCAATTATCACTCCGATATCAAAATACACAAACCCGGCCAGTAGGGCAAATCAAACTAATAAAACCTAACTTTTCTAAAAATAAAACTTCCCCTACCTAGAAGATTTGTCGCCAAATCCATTTTTTCTTTTCTTTTTTACAATAATTCTAACAATAATAATAATATATTTTGTTTGTTTGTTTTGGAATTTCGCCATTCTAAGATACATTTTTACTTCAAGCGAGTTTCTCGTCATCACGAAGTATTAGCATTATTTATGAAATATGCATTCGTTACGACTCAAGTATAAAGTCTGGTTCTGAGTTCGATATCTTCGAATTATTGAAACACTTGACGAACAGAATTCATCAGTTCACGTTTAAAATTAGTAGTAATTGTTTCCCTAGTGGTTGATGCCAGTAGTGGACCTATATCTTAGGAACATGTAGTAAATAATTCAACTACGTTATTTGACTTCGATTATTCTTTTGAAAGACATATGGTGCAGTGAAGTCAGGTAAATTCGTTATATTCAAGCTTGGGGTTGATAATATATTAATAATTTGTACCAGATGCTAAAAATCCAATAAAAAAAGAAAGTTCTTAATTACACTTTTACTTAAGCCTAGTTATTATTACAAGTTAACTTCTCAGCGTGTAAAAAACTATTGCATGGAAAGGTCGTTAGAAACATTCTTCAAAGGTAATCGATCGTTCCTGGGTAGACTCTCTTCCATTCTTCATTTAATACGTAAAATTTTAACTATCATGGACTCGTTTTCAACGGTTTAAGTCAGCCAATGTAGTTGTTAACATGACAATTCTCACACGTGTTGAAAACTGAAATATTTTTATTACGTCACTGTTGATAGGTTTTACTTCATTCAGTATTGTGCACAATAAAAGGATAAAAATCTGTTTTCAATTTTTCTATAGAATATTCAGAAGTCGCCATAATGCAGAAAGTAGCCAATTTCTGAAATGTGGTAACAGCTTCAAACATCAGTGGGCTCCAGCTGGGAAAGCAGTATATTTAAGACCTATCAAGGCTAAAATCCAGGATTCGATCCATATCTTAAAGAAGATTGCCATTCGTGTAATTTGTGAGGGAACAGCTTTAAACAACAGTGAGCTCTGGCAAAGTAAGTAGTATGTTTTAAAACTACCAACGCTAAAATCCAGAATTCGATTCCCGTCCATAGAAAGATTGTCCGTTGTGTAAATTTGAGGTAAAACAAGAGAGAATCGTCAATGGTTACGGGACGTGGAATTTATTTTAGACAAAATTAGAATAAATTAATCAATGAAACCTTCAGCTTCCTTTTTTGTCAGCGATATTTATGTGTTCCAGCAATACCAAACGTGGGACGCACGCGTACCCGATTTGATTCGATTTTGTAACTCATCAGTGAATTTACCTGTAAATTGAAATTATTTTAGATAAGTTTAGAATAAATTAATGTATGATACCTGGCCGTGGTAGGATACATCAGTCGAAGTGGTTTGACTTCCTGAATTGAAAACTATAATTAGATCTCAAACTGGTCAAGAAATGACGGAGCTACAGGTTTGTACTTGAGAAAAACAAACTCATAGCCATTCTATGAGTCGCTCATCTTCGTCTAAAAATAAATGAATAAATACCCAACAAATATGGACTTACAAGATGAGTTTAATGTTGTCCACCAAAACTTTTCTTATACCTATCGTGTCCAGTTTATCTTTGGTCAAGTGTGACCTGGACATCAGTTTTCCGGATTGTGAATTTGAGGGTTCCGGATTCGCGGCCCCTTGAGCAAAACCGCGCTGTACTTTGGAGCCGTGGGTGGGTGATAAGAATGACAGTCAAATCCATTATTCTATTAGAGTAGCTGAAGAGTTGGCGATGGATGCTGTTGACTAATTGCCTTCCTTCTTGTCTTTCAAGGTCGACTGCCACTAATCTGTGTAGCTGATCGTATATTTTATCTTAGAACTTAACTGTTTGTGATATGTAAAGTTAAGTATAGCGAGCTGGTTCTGCAACAAGAGCTAATGTTGGACATAAACCAGTTCTACATTAGATCACCAAATAAATAACTACTCCTTCATGAGAGCTCTCAGGATTCAGTAAAACTTTCAGCTCCCTCTGTTTCTATAGAGACTGAAGTACATGTTTTAAGGAACCCGGAGTTGTAAATTAAAAAAAAATCTTAGTTTAGAGGCATTAATGTTTTGCTTTCCCTTTACAATTACAAGCTTAACGTAAAATTGATACACAAAATTTCCAAGAGTTTCAACAGAACTTTTGGTTCCAGAGGTTTTCTTTTAAGAGGTTTACAAGTTGTATAAACCTTATTCTCCTTAAACTCTTCAACTAAAAACGTGTGGGTGAACCGACTCTCGAGTAAATACGTACAAAAGAGATTTCGGAGTCAGCTTGCGATAAAGTAATCATTTTTTGTAGCAAATTAAATGGGAACTCAATCTGAAAGAGCAAAATGAACGCTCGAAAACAACGTGGCCAACAACACAACTAGGGAACAATATAAAGAATGTTATGTTACATTTAGGAACGTTTTAAACTGAGGTGCTTTGGTTTTTTTCTAAAATCACGCCGCTTTCTTCCAGGTTTTACCTTTCACTGTCACAGACCCACAAGGATTTTTTTAAATATTATTATTTAACAAAAGAATGTAATAATACCTCAGAACTATATCACTGAAGTACTGTTTAACATTGTTCGCATAACTAAATACAGAATACAATAGTATAAATAAAGACATATGTATATATATAAGCCCGCCCTCTGCAAGTTAACATATCCTGCACATTTCGCAAGTCGTCGGGCATTTTCGAGAAGAAAGAAACAAAATCAAGTATTTTTGATACTGCATGACAGACACACAAAATTTAAATTTATTATAGTAAAGAACTCGGTAAGGTATATCTTAGTCCATTTATTATAGTAAAGAACTCGGTAAGGTATATCTTAGTCCATTTATTATAGTAAAGAACACGGTAAGATATATCTTAGTCCATTTATTATAGTAAAGAACTCGGTAAGGTATATCTTAGTCCATTTATTATAGTAAAGAACACGGTAAGATATATCTTAGTCCCTTTATTATAGTAAAGAATTCGGTAAGGTATATCTTAGTCCATTTATTATAGTAAAGAACTCGGTAAGGTATATCTTAGTCCATTTATTATAGTAAAGAACTCGGTAAGGTATATCTTAGTCCATTTATTATAGTAAAGAACTCGGTAAGGTATATCTTAGTCCATTTATTATAGTAAAGAACTCGGTAAGGTATATCTTAGTCCATTTATTATAGTAAAGAACTCGGTAAGGTATATCTTAGTCCATTTATTATAGTAAAGAACTCGGTAAGGTATATCTTAGTCCATTTATTATAGTAAAGAACTCGGTAAGGTATATCTTAGTCAATTTATTATAGTAAAGAACTCGGTAAGGTATATCTTAGTCAATTTATTATAGTAAAGAACTCGGTAAGGTATATCTTAGTCCATTTACTATAGTAAAGAACTCGGTAAGGTATATCTTAGTCCATTTATTATAGTAAAGAACTCGGTAAGGTATATCTTAGTCCATTTATTATAGTAAAGAACTCGGTAAGGTATATCTTAGTCCATTTATTATAGTAAAGAACTCGGTAAGGTATATCTTAGTCAATTTATTATAGTAAAGAACTCGGTAAGGTATATCTTAGTCAATTTATTACAGTAAAGAACTCGGTAAGGTATATCTTAGTCCATTTACTATAGTAAAGAACTCGGTAAGGTATATCTTAGTCCATTTATTATAGTAAAGAACTCGGTAAGGTATATCTTAGTCCATTTATTGTAGTAAAGAACTCGGTAAGGTATATCTTAGTCCATTTATTATAGTAAAGAACTCGGTAAGGTATATCTTAGTCCATTTTTACTCCACATACACCTGTATATTCAACTTTCATCTGCATTTGAATGAAAAGGTATCCACCAGCACAGTTTATACTAATAGTGAATTCTGTTCCTACCTGTGAGTTAAACTAAGCAATATGTGAGTTCTGTTCCTATCTTTAAGTTAAACTGAGCAATATGTGAATTCTGTTCCTATCTGTAAGTTAAACTGAGCAATATGTGGATTCTGTTCCTATCTGTAAGTCAAATTAAGCAATATGTGAGTTCTGTTCCTATCTTTAAGTTAAACTGAGCAATATGTGAATTCTGTTCCTGTCTGTAAGTTAAACTGAGTAATATGGGGATTCTGTTCCTATCTGTTTGAGTTGTTACATAAGTCAAACTGAGTGACATGTGGATTCTGTTCCTATCTGTAAGTTGACTTAAATGAATAATAAGTGGATTGTGTTTCTATCACTAAGTTAAACTGAGCAATATGTAGATTCTGTTTCTATCTGCAAGCTAAACTGACCAATATGTGGATTCTGTTTCTATCACTAAGTTCAACTAAGTGATAACTTTTATAAGAATTTTACAACAAACAACACTATGTAACACAAATTTGGTTCCTAGATAGTATGTGTTATTTATTAATTGCTTATGTTGTAAATAGCCATTATTTCCTTCAAACTTTGCTTTCGTGACCTGGATAATGAAATTTAGAATTAACCTATTTTCTATATAAAAACGAGCAAATTTGCACATTTTCGTTTACATAAGGTCTGAATAAAACAATATATGATTCAAGATTTACATGTATATATACTAAAGTTATACAAAAATGTTTAGAAGTGAGTAGTTTTTCGAGATTTGCGACTTAAAGCGATGTAAATCACTTTCACGTGTGAGCCCCCAAATATAGTCTCCCATCATGTTTTCGTTATACGCTCCAAGGTCACAAAAGCAAAGTTTGAAGAGAAAAATAGATCTTTTCCATTTACTTTAGGTATAAGCAATTGGGAAACAACACTTTATGCCCAGGAACAAGAAAAAGTAAAAATTTTGTTACATATTATAATCATTCAGTTCTTAGTTTAGATGCGTTCAGTTCTTAAGTTAGGACCCGTTTTTTTATTCAGTTTGGGGCATGGTTGTGGTTAAAATACATTATAGAGAAACAATTCAACATACAAAATATGAAAACGATACTTCTAAAAACATACAACAGTTGTGAAACGTAGTTCAGGTTAATATGCACCAGTGAGATTTTTTTTTACTGTATGTTTTGTCTCGTCAACAAAGAGAAGAAAACAAAAACCACTTTCATTTTATGTCTTTCCTCATCTTAAACAAATATTAAGATATTGTTTTTGTATAATATATGTAAATTTATGATTCCATGAAGTTATACTCTCATGAGTTACCCAATTAAAAAACACGCTACAGAGAGAGAAAGAAAATTATTGCTGCCTATCACACGATTTTATTATTGGTATTAAAAACTGATGACTGGATATTGTATTTTCTCTATATTGTATTTCTTTATTTATTTTGAATTCAATTTTTCTTTCTGGCCCTTTTTCCCGATTTTATTACTATTAATTTATTTACTAATATTGGTGTGAATTCTTTGTTAAATGTGTTGACTTTATTTTTAAGTGTTTTTATTCTGAATAAAGTGTGTTCTTCTTGTCAAACCCTAACTATGAAAACGTGTTCATTTTATACCGCTACATTCTTGCAATGTTCCAGAAATTACCAAAAGCTTCAATTACGAAAGTATTATCCAACTTTCTCACTTAGAGAGAGTCATTACTGTATTTTTTCTAACTTGTCTGGAGTCATGAATGAATCTCTAGATCAGTATTACCCTACCTTTTAACAAATCTAGAGTCACTATTGTGTGTCTACATAAGTATTTCCTACTTTCTAACTTGTCTGGAGTCACTACTGTGTCTCTAGATGAGTATTACCCCACTTTCTAACTTGTCTGGAGTCACTACTGTGTCTCTAGGTAATTATTATCCCACCTTATAACTTGTCTGGAGTCACAACTGTGTCTCTAGGTAATTATTATCCCACCTTATAACTTGTCTGGAGTCACAACTGTGTCTCTAGGTAATTATTATCCCACCTTATAACTTGTCTGGAGTCACTACTGTGTCTCTAGGTAATTATTATCCCACCTTATAACTTGTCTGGAGTCACAACTGTGTCTCTAGGTAATTATTATCCCACCTTATAACTTGTCTGGAGTCACTACTGTGTCTCTAGGTAATTATTATCCCACCTTATAACTTGTCTGGAGTCACTACTGTGTCTCTAGGTAATTATTATCCCACCTTATAACTTGTCTGGAGTCACTACTGTGTCTCTAGGTAATTATTATCCCACCTTATAACTTGTCTGGAGTCACTACTGTGTCTCTAGATGAGTATTACCCCACTTTCTAACTTGTCTGGAGTCACTACTGTGTCTCTAGATGAGTATTACCCCACTTTCTAACTTGTCTGGAGTCACTACTGTGTCTCTAGGTAATTATTATCCCACCTTATAACTTGTCTGGAGTCACCAATGTGTTGGAAATGAGTATTACCCAGCTTTCTAATTTGTCTAGAATCACTTCTGTGTCTCTAGGTGATTATTACCCCCACCTTATAACATGTCTGAAGTCACCACTGTGTCTCAAGATGAGTATTACTCATCTTTTGAACTTGTCTGAAGTCAGTACTGTGTTTCTAGATGGATATTACCCCACTTTCTGAGTTCTCTCGAGATGAGTGTTACATCTCTGTGTAACTTGTCTGGAGTCATTACAATGTTTTTAGATGAGTATTGCCCCACATTCTAACTTGTCTAGAATACTAATATGTTTCTAGATGGTTTTATTTATTCAAATGCAACAAATTACAACAAACGTGGTTTAACTATCTTACTAACAAGAGATTCATACCACACAATAATTTGTTCGTCTGTCTCGCCTTCTCTGACGACGATCAACATCAAGTATGATTGTTAGTGGTGACAAGAATCAGTTGACAATATTGGTACCGGTTCGATTAGATTCGTCGTGTCAATTTATTTTTCTGATCCATTAACATGTGCCCTAGCTATATTCTCGTGTATATATAGTCCATAAAATTACATTTAAATTAGGAAAACTATTCCAATTTAAGCTAAATAGTGATTTGGATCAAGACAGCTTAGTGTTTCTGAAACTATTGTAGCTTTTAGAAACCTCCTGAGGGAAATACGTAGATAAACCAAAAGTCAGGAAAAGCCTACTCTATTAAGCTTTGCATTCATTTCTTCTAAATGTGATGGACAAATTAATCTTAATATAATTCATAAACACGAATGAAGTTTTGTAATCGCTTTGGTTGTACATGTTTACATGGATTCCAGAATTAAATAAACAGCTGTAATAGTTACTGAACATTTAAAATATTCACTTGGACAAATCTCATTCAACGATAATCTACAGAGTAACCAGATAAACAGAAACTTGTCTACATATATATAAATTACTTTAAAACAAGTTTCTCAACTTTTCAATCCAGTGTTTTTGATCTGCTATCTGGTTATTTAGCGTGATTGATGTTCTCAGGGAAAATTAAATTACAACAAAATTAACAAAAGAAAGACTGTTTCAACTCTGTAGTGAAACCAGAAACTTCTTTCAATACACTTAATAGTTGCCCGGAAATAATGTTTTTTCTTTAGCTTTTGAACTTGTCAAAATTTTCAGAACGATGTTTGATACTGAATTTTAAGAACAAGCGAATCCAGAGGGAACTCTCTTCGTTATCTGTTAATTAGTTTGTTTTGGAATTTCGCACAAAGCTACTCGAGGGCTATCTGTGCTAGCCGTCCCTAATTTAGCAGTGTAAGACTAGAGGGAAGGCAGCTAGTCATCACCACCCACCGCCAACTCTTGGGCTAATATTTTACCAACGAATAGTGGGATTGACCGTCACATTATACACCTCCACAGCTGGGAGGTGAACGCGGGCGTGAACCCGCGACCCTCGGATTACGAGTCGCACGCCTTACGCGCTTGGCCATGCCAGGCCTATCTGTTAATGTCTATAGATTAGAAGAAGCTTGAATTTCGACGAGAGACTTCTCTGTGATAAACTAGTTAACGCCTAC
Source organism: Tachypleus tridentatus (assembly GCF_004210375.1). Taxonomy (NCBI): domain Eukaryota; kingdom Metazoa; phylum Arthropoda; class Merostomata; order Xiphosura; family Limulidae; genus Tachypleus; species Tachypleus tridentatus. The sequence goes on along the minus strand of NC_134833.1, from coordinate 70,040,967 downwards.
ATAGAAGATTCGGCCTTAGGCTTATCACTTCCAATCAAACAAGTTATTTACTGAGTCTTGGGTAATGATTGTGAAAAGATAAAAAAACTCGTGATTTCAAGTCATTTTTATTTTTCAGTTTATGTTTAAACAGTTTATACTTTCCACTGTTTACAGTTTGAAGTATGACTGTTGATATGGTTGACTGTACGAAATGTAGCTGAACAGTAGGACCTATGGGACACTCTTTCCTGACTAAAGTGCACAGCCACACTAACAAAGTGTGAAGTGCATTTTTTTGTTTTTTGTAAACGGGATACAAAACTTAAACCTTAATATTTACAATCCAGCTATAGTAACCTTTAGATTCCTCCTCGCCCCCCGCTGGTACAGTGGTAAGTCTACGGATTTACAACGCTAAAATCAGGGGCTCGATTCCCCTTGGTGGGCTCAGCAGATAGTCTGATGTGGCTTTGGTATAAGAAAACACATAAACATCCTTCCTAACCCAAAAGTAAATAGTAATAGTATTTTCAAACGTTCGGTTGTTAGATTAGAGACCCTAAGATTTATTTAATGTTACCATACGTAATTCTGAACTATTAACAGGAGAACGGAAGCCAGTCATCAATACCCGCCGCCACACTTTTATAACTCACGTACTAACAAAACTGTATAGAATGTGTGTTTGTTTTTTTTACATATCTGAAAGTGGTAATGTTTTATATCAATTCTTCAAATTGGGCAATTTAAAATAAGAAATAACTGACATCATCTGTGATCTAGTTAAGAACAATTTAATGGTCTAAAGTAACCTATTACTTCAATACTGTCACATCAGATTCGTTAAAGCCCATAATAACACAGGTACTTTCCAAAACAAGTTAACTTACATTCAACTGAAGTAATCACTTGAAACAAACAAACAATTCAAAGTCACTACTGAACCTGGGCCCGGCATGGCCAAGCGCATAAGGCGTGCGACTCGTAATCCGAGGGTCGCGGGTTCGCGCCCGCGTCGCGCTAAACATGCTCGCCCTCCCAGCCGTGGGGTTGTATAATGTTACGGTCAATCCCACTATTCGTTGGTAAAAGAGTAGCCCAAGGGTTGGCGGTGGGTGGTGATGACTAGCTGCCTTCCCTCTAGTCTTACACTGCTAAATTAGGGACGGCTAGCACAGATAGCCCTCGAGTATCTTTGTGCGAAATTCCAAAACAAACAAACACTACTGAACCTCTATGAAGGTGCATGTTCAGGCACCAATGTAACCGTCATAAGTTACAACGAATGTTGAACAAAAACAAATTGATTATACTTTAACAACCACCAAAATCCAAAGTATGATTTTCAAATAATTGATACACAAAGTTGATAACTTACACAGTAAGAAATATGTGCCTGGCCAGATTAGAAAATAACATTAATCAAGAATATAATATATAGATTCATATTAATAAATAAATAAATCCAAATTAAAACAGATAAATAAAACCTAATTTGAAAATAACAGTATAACGGCTCGTTTGGGTTGAGAAAATATTTTACATGGAAGAGCGAACAACGTTTCGATCTTCTTCGGTCATCGTCAGGTTCACAAAGAAAGAGGTAACTGACCGGAAGCTGACCACATGTTTGAAAGGGGTTGTGTAACTGAGTGTCGGAATGTAGAGGGCGGTGTTAGATGTTTGAATATATAATTTTATTTATTTTATTATATTAATATAGGTATGAAGGCGTTCCTTTATATTGGTTTATTTTGGGTTTAAGTTGTTGTATAAGTAAGGCTTCTTTAATTTTGCGTTTGTTTATGTTTGTTTCTTTATTTAGTATTTGAGTGTTTTCTATGGTTATGCTGTGTTTATTTGACTTGCAGTGTTCGAAAACGTGTGAAGGTGACTTTTTATGTTCTTTGAATCTGGTTTCCATTTTTCTACTTGTTTCTCCAATATAGAAGTCGTGGCAGTTATCACATTGTATTTTATAAATAACGTTGATGTGGTGTTTGTCAGTATAGTTTTTACATAGTATAGACCTCAGTTTTGTGCCTGGTTTTTGAATAAATTTGGTATTAACTGGAATGTCATATTTTGTTACTAGTTTTTGCCAAATGTTGGTTATTGGTCAGGAATATATGGTATACAGCAGCATATGGTTTCGTGATTTTTTGATTCGTGAGATATATTTACTTTTTTTGGTTGATTTTGCTTCTGTCTAGGTGTGTGCGTATAATGTTTTCTACGGTTTGTGGAGGAAACTTATTGATGTTGATGAAATATTGTTTTATTTTGTCTAATTCATCGTTAATTTGAGGCACAAAACTGAGGTCTATACTATGTAAAAACTACACTGAAAAACACCACATCAACATTATTTATAAAATACAATGTGAAAACTGCCACGACTTCTATATTGGAGAAACAAGTAGAAAAATGGAAACCAGATTCAAAGAACATAAAAAGTCACCTTCACACGTTTTCGAACACTGCAAGTCAAATAAACACAGCATAACCATAGAAAACACTCAAATACTAAATAAAGAAACAAACATAAACAAACGCAAAATTAAAGAAGCCTTACTTATACAACAACTTAAACCCAAAATAAACCAATATAAAGGAACGCCTTTATACCTATATTAATATTATAAAATAAATAAAATTATATATTCAAACATCTAACACCGCCCTCTACATTCCGACACTCAGTTACACAACCCCTTTCAAACATGTGGTCAGCTTCCGGTCAGTTACCTCTTTCTTTGTGAACCTGACGATGACCGAAGAAGATCGAAACGTTGTTCGCTCTTCCATGTAAAATATTTTCTCAACCCAAACGAGCCGTTTTGCATATATATTTCTCTACAAGTGGGTTTTCTCGACATCACTGAAAATAACAGTATTTCGTATTTAAACTAGAAAATAATTAGCAAAACCTCGTATTAATCAGTAATAACACCGTTTAGCTATATCTCATGAACTAACTTGTTATACTTATCACATTTCAGTGTACGGTTTTATACACTTGTTAGATCACGAGATTACAAGTCGTAAACATAAAATACATACTCTTGTCAATATACCTGTACATGATATACGTAATCTTGTGAAACATATTTGTACATCACCGCTGTTTTTAATAACAAATTTCTGCTCTGCCCACTATGTGTATAAAAACCCGGTTTTTAACAGTATTAGTTCGCAGCCATGCCGCTGTGCCACTTGGGGGCGCTAGTGGAAACGTATGTCAGTCTCATAACACATGCAAAATAAATGTGATTATGTAGGGGAAGAATTACATTTAAATGTAACTAAAAACTGAAAAATGAACCAAAGTACAGAAGAAACAATAAACAAAACCGCAACCAAATAAAAACAGAAAACATTATCTCATAACAGGGCAGTCAGTGGTTGTATTATCATTAGCGACGGGACAGTGTCTGTGTACTCTCATTAGCGACAGGACAATGTCCACGTATTCTCACAAACTACAGAACAGTGTTTGTACTTTAATTAGTAACAGGACAGTGACTGTACTATCATTAGCGACAGGACAATGGGTATTTTCTTCAAGCGTATTGTATCAATATTAACAATTAAACAACAGTTTAATTAAACACACAGTTGTGTTCTAGACCATCTAAAGGTCACCAAGTCGTGAGGTAGGATGTAATTTGTATTATTAGGGTATATTATAAAGGGAAATGGAATTCGAAACTGTAAAGCTACTGTTTCATTCATCATCAAGATTACAGACTTTGGCTCTTCTGACCGCTACGTTCCTATCATCACATGGTGGCTGTTTTATTTAATATTTGTTGTGTTTTCTGACAAACTTGCTCATTTAATATCTGTGTTATTTTACCGTGTTTGTTAAGAACGCTATCGGGTAAACATACACAGGTTCCACGTATTCCCTTTAGGGTACCAAGTACCATAATAAATTATAACATGTGAAGAAATTTATGGGAGGGGTATCCTACTTAAAGTTTAATTGGTTAAATAAAATACAATTTATGACTTTCTCCCTATGTACAACGTTTTATAAATGGTCAACCTTTAGTTATGGAGATAAAGTATAGTTTTTAACACTGTCAAGTCACCAGCAATACAAACAAAAGTTTCAATATGTTTAAAAATAAATACATTACTGATAAAGCTGTCTACTGTTCATTAATTTACGATTTTCGTGTAATTCACCACATTGTTCAATCGACAGACAGAAGGATGGAAACAGATGCAGATAGACAGATGTCATAATCGCCTATGGTTTTGAATTCTGTGAATTAAGTTTTCATAGTACCTTACGCGGTTTCAGAGATTTAATAGATTAAAATACAATAGATTCAATTTTCTATATGAAATTGCTTGAAATGACAACAAGATATTCGACAACAGCTATGCCGAATGTTTTATACCCACTAACTTACATCAGTGAAAAGATTTAATTTCAACTTTAATATAAATAATTCTGGGTTATTTTGGATCCATTCCTACCACTGCTGTTGGCAGAGAATCAGTTGAATCAGGAAGTCAGTTTTAAAATCAAGTTGTCCACGTCTTCAGAATGCAATACATTCAGAAACACTATTGTCGAAAGCCTTGGAGGAAAATAGAAAGACGATTCCTCTGAAGAAAATTTCCATTCATTTGTAAGTGTAGATATTTTGAGAATTTCAACTTTTCGTTTATGAAGAATTAGCATGTGAATCAATCAGACATGCTTGTTTCTCAGAAGCTTCATCACGTGGTTAACACGTTGGAAGTTTCATCCAATTTCCTCTTGATCAAATATACCAATTTTTTTTTACAGTCAATTTAGAAAGTATAAAAAACTGTTCAATGAATCGCTGAGGGCAGAGTGAGTATTATAAGGTTTATCGTGGTTTTCACACAGAATTAAGGAAATGGAATCTTTTTTAGGTACTAAAGATAAGGAGAAATAAAGGCGAGCTATTCTTCAAGTGAATTACAGAAAGAAGATAGCTTTGCCTTGCACTTACCTATTCATCTGCGTCAGAAGTAAAGAGTTTGGGAAATAAGAATTTTCTATCAATTTTACTCTTAAATAGAACTCTATGAGGCTAAATAATCGAAAGTTCTAAACTTAGGACAAACCAAATTAGATATTCCAATGACTGTTAGTTTCCCAATTATTTGTTGTCACCACAATTCTACTGTAAGCAGTTGTCCTGAAAAATCGCAATCAGAAAAAATAGTGATGGTGAAACTAAACATTTCAGAATAGAAACTGGCCATTAATAAGGTTAGTTTGTCTTCAAAAAGAAAAACTGATCAACAAAGAAATAAATAAAATGAAGACTCAGGAAAAACACTCAAGCTTTCTAGAATATTTACTTATTGTACTCAAAAAACTAACAAAGCACAAAAATTCTGGATAACTAACTTAACATGAAATAATATAGCAAGCACCTAATAATTTTCAAAAACAATTTGATAATCGAGACAGCGTAAAAACGACACAACCATTATGGGCAGCCAAGTGAACTTTAAGTACCATAATTAATATACAACTAATAAATACAATCAGTTGTTCATCAGAAGAACAGCAATCGCATGAACATTTTTTCATTCAAATGACCATAAAAAATGTAACTAAAATGACCTTTCGAACAACAAATTGGCCAAAAAAAATATGAAAAACGACCACCCTTTTCAAATAACCGAATCACCTGAAAAAAAGTTAAAGTAATACAAAATCCTACCAACTCACATGTAAAAAGCGAAAATTGACACAATCATTCTAGATAATAAACTTATTATCAAGGTACCTCAGTCATTCAAAGCCTCTGAACAACCAAGTGACAACTAAAATAGACAGCAAAGATTCAATAATTTAAAACGATTTACTCATCATCAAAAAGTAACATAGATAGAGCAGTTTGAGCATCCATATGACCATCGAAAACACAACAACAAAGATTAGGACAACCCTAAAAAACGTGACGGAAAACAAGATAGCTTCTCAGCGAATATAGCTCAAAAACAACAACCAGCTAACCAACACATAATTTAATAAAAACATAACAATCCCAAATAACTAGATGACCATCACATAATTTAATAAATAAACAACAATCCCAAATAAACAACTGACCATCACATAATGTAAGAAAGACATAAAAATCCTAAACATTCAGCTGACCAGCAGACTATCAGATAATGTAATGAAAACACAACAATTTTAAACAATCAGCTGATCATCACATAATGTACTAAAAACAACAATTTTCACTGGAAGGTTAACGTTCGCTTCCTGTAAACGTTTTTATTTGGGTGAACTGCAAAGTTATGATGATCTTTCATTGACCATGGATGGAAATATCTACTAAACTGGTTGAGATTGAAGTGAGTACTAGACGAATAAAAAAAATAGTTGAAGATATGCTTGAAAGGTAAGATATATGTAAAAAACAGAACTTCCAGATACGTGTTATTATAAAATAATTACCATAGTTTATAATGACATAAGTGGTGATAACTTGGAAAAGGGAATGAAAATTGAGCTGCTCATTTAATAACTTCACTTTGCTATTTATAACATTACAGTAAAATAAAACTCAATTTCTCTATTATCTGACATAACTTTTTAAAATAACTTTACTGGGTTTCATTTAACCCACATAAATTTAAGGACACCCCTATGCGTGAACTTAAGCACACCATTATTGGATTTTATTTAGAAGTCATAAGTTTAAGAACACCTTTATTGGGTTTTATTATATTTAAATGACTTTAAGGACAACTATATTAGGTTTTATTTAATTCACATGTTCTTAATAATTCATAAGAATATCTCAACACTGATCAATTTCCGTAACAAACAATATATTTCTATAACTAAATAAATGACGCTGTGCAAGTTACAGCTTGTAACCTTTATGACGTACGTAACTGAAAGATCTCCGAAAGGAGCTGTCTCAGAGAATCTGAGATATCTTTATTTCCACATTGTAACAAACAAACAAAACCGAATTTAAAATGAGATTCAAATACGCTAAGTCAATTCAAGTTATCATCAAATAAGATGATAAAATTAATAGAACAGAGCATCAACAACAGACGATCGGATCACCAATCAGGACAGAAACTGTTCACTTATCGTTCAAGGAAAAAGATTTCAGTCGCAGATCATAAGTTCACTAATAATCTGTATAAAAAGGTAATTCATTAATACGTTATGCTTTAATATTCAACTCTTTATATTTGCATGTATTCGATTCTCAGATATAAGGCATATTCAAATTAAACATATCCAGCCGAGAAATAAGGACAACTGAGCTCCAGTTGATTTTAATCCTTGTAATATGAAACAATAAACGGTTTTAAGCTACCTATAATTCGGGGAATAAGATATTATGAAAACTTAATTTTGGTTAACGACAGTATTTCAAAAAATATTTTATATATGAGCACTTAACAAAACGTAATTATATTAGAATATTGCTGGATATATTTCAAAATAATTCTCAAGTTGATGAACTTTATTGGCACGTTACTCCTTTTGATATAATTTCAAGTTTGGTAAATACCGGAGGCACTTTACTCTTTTTGATATAGTTTTCAAGTTAATAGATTCCTGAGGGACGTTATTTGTTTTGATGTACTTTCCAAACCCATACATTCCAGACACATGTTACTACTTTAGATGTAATTTGCAATTGGTAAACTCCGATCAGACATTACTTCTTTTGATGCAACTTTGAAGTTGATAAACTCCGGAGACACGCTGCTCCTTTAACCTTGCTCTAAACTGAAGAATTTTGGAGACATTGCACGTCTTTGAAGAAAACGCCCAGTTTAATAGACTCCGGACATATGTTAACCGTTTCGAAGTAATTTCGAATTTAATAAACTTTGAACACATATAACTCCTTTTTAAAGTACATCGAAGTTGATTAATCTATGGCCTGAATCTCCTGCTGAAGTTATTTGTAAGTATATAAATCCCAAAAACATTTTAGGTCTTTTAAGTTGATTGCTGAATGTGACCGAGTGATTAAATTAATGGGATACAAATCAGACTGATCTAGGTTCGAGACGTGATTTGTCACTGAATACATATCAACCGTGGAAACATTAACCACGACTGTCCAGTCCTGTTATTTATATAAGAGACGCCACGAGGGAAATAAGCACTGTTGGTAGGTTGCACTCCCTCTGGTCAGAAGGTCTAAATCAGAATCAGAAACTCTTGAAATTTCGGGGTTTCCGACACAACCATTTACCTAACGTCTTGTATAACTTGTACAAACATCATTCCAGATGATTGAGATATTAATAGAGTTCAACATCAACGGTTTGTTTTTTTTAATTTCGAGCAAAGCTACTTGAGGACTATCTGTGGTAGCCTTCCCTAATTTAGCAGTGTAAGATTAGAGAGAAAGTAGCTAGTCATCACCACTTATCGTCATCTATTGGGCTACTCTTTTACCAACGAATAGTGGGATTAACCGAAACATTATAATACTCCCACGGCTGAAAGTGGTAAGCATGTTTTGTGTGACAGGGATTCGAACCCGCAACCCTCAGACTACGAGGCGAGTGCCTTAAATACCTGGACATGCGGGGCCAATATAACTCTAAAGTACTGCAGAAAAAAATATAAAGTGATTTATTTCAGTAAATAATAAATTTCTTATGAGATAAGTCTAAAAACTTGAAGAAATTCGGAAACAGGTCATGATATAGTGTTTCGATAGGTGTTTATTAAGACATAGAAAATAGATTTATTAATAATTAGGCATATCATCAAAACATTAATAGAAACATCTTACTGACAACGTTATGAAAAAATAAGTTTATTTGTAAAATTTAAATGTTGAAATTGTTTTTCATTCAATTCACTTATATCGTGTTACTAGCAGAAATTAGTTGTTCATCAGATTCCTGGCAAGCTGAACGGTGTGCTTCTCTGTCAAGAAATCGCCAGTAACTTTTTTAAGTAAATCTTGACGAACAGTTAGATGTGGTTCCGTATTTGGCTTGTTCCTTGCTTATTTGATAATGAGGACAATTTGTATTCACTACATATCAGTAGAAACCAATATTCCATACTGAGGACACAGATTTTAAACTGTTTGTCAGTATAAACCGATATTCGTAATGTGGGCAAATTTTATACACCATATAGTAGTGTAAATCAATATTCGATACTGACGGCAAGGTTTCATCATTATATATCAGTATAAACCAATATCGATATTGAGAACATGGTTTATTTACTATATATCAGTATAAACCAATATTCGATACTGAGGATAATGTTCATAAACAGTGATCAGTAGAATCCAATACCCGAAATGAGGACACTGTTTATTTTCTGTCTATCAGTACACACCAATATTCAATACTGAGGACAAGGTTTATACGTTATATATCAATACAGCCTAATATTCATGATGAGGACAAACACACTTAAAGTACAAATATATCTCAGTACGGCTTGTATAGGTATTAACAATTATACTAATACTGCAGAGAACAAACGCAAAATCAAAGAAGCCCTACATTTACAGCAACTAAAACCAAAATTAAACCAATAAAAAAGGAACACCTTTAGGCCTAGCATGGCCTAGCGCGTTAAGGCGTGCGCTTCGTAATCTGAGGGTCGCGGGTTAGCCCCCGAGTCGCGTAACATGCTCGCCCTCCCAGCCGTGGGGGCGTTATAATGTGACGGTCAATCCCACTTTTCGTTGGTAAAAGAGTAGCCCAAGAGTTGGCGGTGGGTGGTGATGACTAGCTGCCTTCCCTCTAGTCTTACACTGCTAAATTAGGGACGGCTAGCACAGATAGCCCTCGAGTAGCTTTGTGCGAAATTCCAAAATAAACAAACAAACAAACAAAAGGAACACCTTTATACCTATACTCATTAATATCCTGATACCTTTGTGCAACGCCACCTACAATCCCGTATATGTTTAAACACTCGTCCCTAAGATATGCGCTCGGCAACGGTTAAATTAAAACATTATCTTTGTTAACCTCAAGATGACCTAAGAAAGTCGAAACGTTGCTCTGTACTTTATTTTAATTAAAGTACAAATACCCATACCAGATGTCCTGAGAACACATTTTTATTTCAAGTTGGTTTCTAGTCATCACGAATAACTGTATATAAGTAGAAACCAATATCGATACTGAGGACAAGGTTTATAAACTATATATCAGTAGAAACAAACATTAGATACTGAGGACAAGATTCATAAACTATATATCAATACAAAACAATATTATCGAATATTGGTTTGTAATGATATATAGTTTATAAACCTTCTCCTCAATTCGAAAATTGGTTTGCACTGACATATTGTTTATAAACCTTCTCCTCAATTCGAAAATTGGTCATAACTGATATATTGTTTATAAACTTTGTCCTCAGTATCGAATATTAGTTTATACAGATATATAATTTATAAACCTTGTCCTCAGTATTGAATATCGCTTTGTGCTGATATAGAGTGTATAAACCTTGTCCTCAGTATCAAGTATTGGTTTGTACTGATATATACTGTATAAACCTTTTCCTCAGTATCGAATATTGGTTTGTACGGATATAGTGTGCATAAACCTTGTCCTCAGTATGAAATATTGGTTTGTATCGATATGTAGTGTATAAACCTTGATTTCATTGTATATCGGAGAAACAAGCAGAAAAATGGAAACCAGATTCAAATAACATAGTATAGAAGTCGTAGCAGTTGTTACATTACATTGTGTATTGCAGAAACGTTAGAAAAATTGAAATTAGATTCAAAGAGTATAAAAATTACCTTCACACGTTTTTGAACACTACAAGTTAAGTAAACACAACATAACGCTAGAAAGCACCCATATACTAAGTTCGGAAACAAATATAAAGAAACGCAATATCAAAGAAGCCCTACTCATACAACAACAAAAACCCAAATTAAACAAATGTAACTGAACACCTTTATACCTAACTAATTAATAACCTAACACCTAACTGCAACGCCCCCTATAATCCCGTATTCGCTTACACTCTCGGCCCTTAGACATGTGCCTGGTAACAGTCAGTTAACCTAAAGATGACCTTTGAAGGTCGAAATGTTGTACTCTGCTTTATTAATTTAATTGTTATTACCCATACCAGCCGTCCTGAGATATATCTATACTTCAAGTGGGTTTCTCGTCATCACGAATATTGGGTTGTATTGATATACAGATTATAAGCCTTGTCACAAGTATCGATTATTGGTTTGCACTGATATATAGTTTATAAACCTTGTTATCAGTACCGAAATTTTTTAATCCGTCTTTGATGACGTTTCGACTGATTTAATAGTTGCAGAAGACATATATATCACTAAATATATATCACTACTTTAACGTTATACCTTGAGAAATTGCATCAGTTTCTCTTCTTTTACTGTTCGTTAGGATGATTTAGTGATTTTCTTGTTCCATCTGTAGGGTTCAGGTTGAAATCCATAAGTGTAAAAATGATGTCGCACTTCATGCTAAATCAATAAAAATAGCTTATAATTTAACAGACAGGAATGTAGAAATAACAAATCGAGATACTTTGTGCAGCATTTGATGTCACTCACTTGTTAACAGTTCAAATCGATCAATATTTCACATCCTGGGAGTCTCTCGTCACAGTGAAACGTTCCTTATTTCACCATATTGCAAGTTTCCTAAAAAATAATCATATTTATGTAAACAATTACTATAATACTCAGTTCTTTTATCAATAAAAGTCATTTGTCTGTTCTACATGTAAATGTTGTGTTTATCGTGTAACAGTTTTACATCTGTAATGACTAAACCCACAGTACTTCACAAAAGTGTTAGGACAAAGTGAAAAGGCCCGGCATGGCCAAGTGTTTAAGGCACTCAACTCGTAATCCGAGGATTGCGGATTCGAATCCCCGTCACACGAAAATGTTCGCCTTTTCAGCCGTGGGGGCATTATAATGTTACGGTAAATCCCACTATTCGTTGGTAAAAGAGTAGCCCAATAGATGACGATTAGTGGTGATGACTAGCTACTTTCTCTCTAATCTTACACTGCTAAATTAGGGAAGGCTACCACAGATAGTCCTCATGTAGCTTTGCTCGAAATTAAAAAACAAACCGTTGATGTTGAACTCTATTAATCTCTCAGTCATCTAGAATGATGTTTGTACAAGTTATACAAGACGTTAGGTAAACAGTTGTGTCGGAAACCCCGAAATTTCAAGAGTTTCTGATTTTGATTTAGACCTTCTGACCAGAGGGAGTGCAACCTACCAACAGTGCTTGTTTCCCCGTGGCGTCTTTTAGATAAATAACAGGACTGGACAGTCGTGGTTAATGTTTCTACGGTTGATATGTATTCAGTGACAAATCACGTCTCGAACCTAGATCAATCTAATTTGTATTCCATTAATTTAATCACTCGGTCACATTCAGCAATCAACTTAGAAGAACTAAAATGTTTTTGGATTTATATACTTACAAAGAACATGAACAGGAGATTCAGCCTTCAGATTAATCAACTTCGAATGTACTTCAAAAGGAGTTATATATGTGCAAAGTTTATCGACTTGAAAATTTCTTCGAAACGGTTTACATATGTCCGAAGTCTATTAAACTGGGCGTTATCTTCAAAGAAGTACAATGACTCCAAAGTTCTTCAGTTTGGAGCTAGATTAAAGGAGCAGCATGTCTCTGGAGTTTATCAACTTCGAAGTTGCTTCAAAAGAAGTAACGTCTGATCGGAGTTTATTAATTTGGAAATTACATCTAAAGTAGTAACATGTGTCTGGAATGTATCGGTTTAGAAAGTACATCAAAACAAATAACGTCCCTCAGGAATCTATTAAGTTGAAAACTATAAGAAAAGAGTAATGTGTCTCTGGAGTTTATGAAACTTTAAAGTATATCAAATTGAGTAAAGTGCCTCCGGTATTTATCAAACTTGAAATTATATCAAAAGGAGTAACGTGCCTATGGAGTTCATCAATTTGAGAATTATTTTGAAATATATCCAGCAATATTGTAATATAATTATGTGTTGTTAATTGCTCATGTATAAAATATCTTTTGAAATACTGCCATTAACCAAAATTGAGGATTTTTCATCTTCGAAAGAGACGAAGAAAAACTCTAGCAATATTGATACAAGTAACATTAAGCGTAATCTCATAAATACACTTACAGATAAAAGACAAGAGTAATTTTCTTTATCATGTAGTATCAGATAACTCCTGTGATCAGCCTAAGTAAAGAGAATATTAAGTATCAGTGTTAAGGAGAAGTCAAATCATTTATTCAAAAGTCAATAACAGATGTCAGAACAAGTTCCAATCCCTCATAATTTGTTCGTTTCTCAAAGATTCGTCAAGTTATCATAATATCTTATTTTCCGAATTATAGGTAGTTTAAAACCGTTCATTGTTTCGTATTACAAGGATTAAAATTAACTAGAAGTCAGTTCTAACAACAAACTAACATTAATAAATTATTTTATATGTTTTTTATGTTTAACGAGAGGCGGTGTAATGTGGTGATTTACATTAATGTGGCTCAGTACTTGTGTTACAAAAAAAACGGTATATGAAACTGTTACGAAAGACATTTATGTATAAGTAGTTATAAAGTGTTCTTCCTGTCTCAGACAATATTAGCATTGCCATTAAGTTAAAGGCATTGATTTCAGCATAAAGCAAACTTGGGGATGATTCTTCTACTGTGGAAAATGGATGATTAAGATTGTAATTATATATTAGATCAATAAAAATAGTTTGTTTTCCCTCGAACTGTCGCAAGCAGCTGGTAAAGCATAAGACAAGAAGTGTGTTAATATTAAAGTAAGTATTCATACATATTTTACAACATTATCAGGCTAGGAAAGTTTTAAACCCTCTGATATAAGAACATCTAATATTTGGATTAAAATCCCAACAGGTTGTGAAACTACAAACAGATAGTCTAGTGCTTGTAGTTGTAAAAAATCACTAAAAATTAAAGGAACTACACATACTGCGAAACAGACGAAGAGATTTTGGAAGTTTAATGTATTATATAAGGTTAACCAATAAACTTTTTAACGACATTGTTCACAATGACTTGTTTCTATCTTCTCATGTTACTGTTTGTCAGTGTTCAAACAATATTATCTATCTGATTCTAATTTCATCTGAACTTAATTAGAATATTTGTGAAGACAAAGTAAGGATGTTTTTTGTCAAAATATGTTATTTTATGTTTCAACCAGAACTTTTATTTTAATCTATGATAAAATATAATCGACATTATCGTTGGTATGAGCTTATTTTTGCCAGTTGGTAAAAAAAATCAGTTTTCTGATTTTCGGTACTAGTTTTTGCTTGAATGAAATGTTACCTGATCACATCGACTTACGGCTTTTCGATTTACAATATAGACCAACTTTCACATGACTTTTTCTCTTGAAATAAACTCTTGCAATTACAATGATTTTCATCCCTAATTAACCAAGTTAGGAGTTCTTTGACACACGTTTATGGAGTTTAATAGCGGTTCTTTGCCATACATGGAAGTTAACAATGGCTGTTTCTCACGCATTTACGTATGTTAACAGCACATTTTTACTACCCAGAATTAGATATTAGCAGTGGTTCTTTACTTTAAGTTTATGGATTTAAAAGCTGTATTTACTATAAGCCTATAGACGTTAACAGCTATATTTATTAGAAGTTTGTAGATGTTAACAGCTATATTTATTAGAAGTTTGTGGATGTAACAGTTGTATTTATTAGAAGTTTATGGATGTTAACAGCTATATTTATTAGAGGTTTGTAGATGTTAACAGTTGTATTTATTAGAAGTTTGTAGATGTTAACAGTTGTATTTATTAGAAGTTCGTGGATATTAACAGCTGTATTTATTAGAAGTTTGTGAATGTTAACAGTTGTATTGTGCCCATTCTAGTTGTATTGTAGTCTACTGATCGTTTTTCTGGTTAATTATGCAACAGTTTGTAAATACACATTTCAGAAGCAAACTGAATCAAAGTACCGACAAGATTCAATCTCATAAATCATTGTTTAAAGTTGTATGTTATTCTTTTTAAGATATGAATTAACACACGACAAGACTGATAAGATAAATTTGAATTACTGATACAATTTTACGAGCCTTATTTTCACTCATCTAAACGTTTATTATTGTTGTTTTTTATATTGTGTTAATAACTTTTGATGTTGCAATGAAATAGAATTTCACAATGAAAGACGAAAACAACGTGGAAAGCCGCCTGGTCTTATAGTTTAATTTATATTAATAATGGATTATTCACGGAAGTAGTTTTATTCTATTCACGTGTAAACACTAACTGTTTAACTGAAAAGTTAGTGTAATTATAGTTAGTTCCTATAAATCAACAAACCCTAAAAACTAGGCTTAATGTAAACCATCATCAGAGATAATATATGAAAAACGAAATTCTAACTAAACGGACTAGCTGAAACCTTGAAGATAAAGTATCATTAGAGAGAGTCTACAAAAATTAAAGTGTTTAACAAAATGGACGAGCAATCAAAACAGGCAGAAAGAAATTAATCCATTAAAACTAACTATAAATAAATAAATTAGAAACAATGTTATAACATGGATTTATATTACTTTCTGCAGAAATACAAAACATCTTTTGAATTAATAGAATAACGATCGATCATTGAGAAGCTGATTAGAAAAATGGAATAAATTAAAAATAAATTAAACTTTAATGAAAAACTGAAATAAAAAGTTTCGATAATCTAAATATATCTGTGTCCCTTTCAGAGTTTATTAAATATATCTGTGTCCCTTTCAGAGTTTATTAAATATATCTGTGTCCCTTTCAGAGTTTATTAAATATATCTGTGTCCCTTTCAGAGTTTATTAAATATATCTGTGTCTCTTTCAGAGTTTATTAAATATATCTGTCCCTTTGTCTCCCTTTCAGAGTTTATTAAATATATCTGTGTCCCTTTCAGAGTTTATTAAATATATCTGTGTCCCTTTCAGAGTTTATTAAATATATCTGTGTCTCTTTCAGAGTTTATTAAATATATCTGTGTCTCTTTCAGAGTTTATTAAATATATCTGTGTCCCTTTCAGAGTTTATTAAATATATCTGTGTCCCTTTCAAAGTTTATTCAGTTTAAATGGATTTTTTCAATGGAAACTAAAACAAAACAGCGCTACAAATACAGATAAAACAAACTTATAAATTTCCATAAACACCATTCCTGTTAACGTTCTTACAGGAAAATATCCCCACTGTGTATTCGAAACATTTTGTGTTATTTTCTCTTCTTGAAGAAAAAAAAGAATGCTTACAACCTGACAGTGATGAGAACATTTTAATAAAATCAAATCACATCAGGTTTAAACAAACTACTTTTAGTTAAGAAATTTCAGTTTGTTTATGTACATGATTTTAATGATTTCTCGCTAATATTGAGCTAATTTAAAAGTTTTTGAAAAATAAACAAAATATTATTAGCAGAATGTGCGTTTCGTTTAAGGAATACATTAGTATTCTAAGGTTGCCCACGCAATAAATTGGAAAGCTTGAAAATCTTTTACTTTATTGTGCTGGGATTTAACCCCTATTGGTAGTGTTATAAATCTATATGCTTTTTTTTTATTTATTAATCCACCCTCATATATAGGGGTATAAACAAAAATACATCAATCTATATATTTTCTCAACCCAAACGAGCCGTTTTTACATATATTTTTATGTCCATATTCTGTTAAAATCTATGTGTTAAACACTTTCAATTTGATTTATTAATATCGTGATGGTTGTTTATATCCACATTCTGTTAAAATATGTGTGTTAAACGCTTTCAATATGGTGTATTAATATCGTAATAGCTACTTATATCCACATTCTGTTAAAATCTATGTATTAAACACGTTCAATTTGGTGTATTAATATCGTAATAGCCGTTTATATCCATATTCTATTAAAATATGTGTATTAAACACTTTTAGTTTGGTGTATTAATATCGTAATAGCTGTTTATATCCATATTCTGTTAAAATCTATGTATTAAACACGTTCAATTTGGTGTATTAATATCGTAATAGCCGTTTATATCCATATTCTGTTAAAATATGTGTATTAAATACTTTCAGTTTGGTGTATTAATATCGTAATAGCTGTTTATATCCATATTCTGTTAAAATCTATGTATTAAACACGTTCAATTTGGTGTATTAATATCGTAATAGCCGTTTATATCCATATTCTGTTAAAATCTGTGTAGTAAATACTTTCAGTTTGGTGTATTAATATCATGATTAACAATATTACTGTTATAAACTGACAATGAAATATTATTTATTAGAATATAACATTGTGTATTTGTTCTGGTTTGAATTTCACTCCAAATTACACGAGAACTATCTTCGCTGGTTGTTCCTAATTTATTAGTGATAGACTAGATAGAAGGCAGCTACTCAGCACTCATCGCCTACTCTTTTATTAACGCATGGTGAGATTGACTGTACATTATAACGCCCTCATGGTTAGAAGGGCGAATTTGTTCGATGAAGAGGATACAAACCCACAACCTTCAGATTACAAGTTGACCATCTTATCAACTAGTCCATGCAGGGTTCGGACGGTATGAAACGTTTACAGTTTGTTTGTTTGTTTTTTGTTTCTGGAATTTTGCGTAAAGCTACTCGAGGGCTATCTGTTCTAGCCTTTCCTAATTTAGCAGTGTAAGACTAGAGGGAAGGCAGCTAGTCATCACCACCCACCGCCAACTCTTGGGCTACTCTTTTACCAACGAATAGTGGGATTGACCGTCAAATTATAACGCCCCCACGGCTGGGAGGGCGAGCATGTTTGGCGCGACGCGGATGCGAACCCGCGACCCTCAGATTACGAGTCGCACGCCTTAACGCGCTTGGCCATGCCGGGCCGAAACGTCCACATACGTGATGTGTCGGATAAATTCTAGGTCTTGAACCATCCTGTATAACAAGTTGTTAATACTTTGTTTTGGCGACCTAACGCTTTCTAAAGTTATTTTAAACTGATTAGTTTCTTAAATTATTTTTATTGTCATAGTTTCTAATAATGAGATAGATATCCATAAAACACTTAAGAACCCTTGACTTATTTTAATGATACTAATAATTGGCAAGGGTCTTGATTTTATTTTAATTGTACTAAGGCTTACATCTTAGGCCATAAATAATGTTATCCCTCACTGAAAGCTTGTCATTTAATACGAGCTTGCAATAGTAAATTAATATGGCGTGATAGTATTCACCCTGAATACGTTCTGATAATATTCATTCTAAATAGGCCTGCTAGTTCAATATCCATCTTCTTATCTGTTACAGCTGATGATTTGATATTTGTATTGATTTTCGGAAATATCAAGTGAGGCCAGAATGTAAAGAGCTAGACGTTTACTTATTCCCTGGTACGATCTATTGCTGCTTGAAGAAGAATCAGATGCGGCAATTATCAGTTTTATTCTCTTGCACGAGATGTTGAATACAATAATGTTTATGGCGTCACTTTCTTGATGATGGTAATCGGACTACGTGACCAGACAGCGATGAGTTATTTTCCACAAGTGCTGGGTTTTATTACGTATCATTTGTCACTCTGGGCTTCTAATGGAAGTTTTATTTTTATCTCAAGAAAAAAACATATATATATTTTTTTTTCCTTTACACAGCTATTTGTTCGACTGAACAAGAGCAACATATATAAATGTTTTTGTTGTTGTTATTTTTATAGTTAGTAGAGTAGTTGTCGAGTTTAAATGTTAATTAATGCAAGCTTTACTTTTCTTTCAATATCTGACGCGATAGAACGAAGACGACCGTTGAATGTTAAATAAAAAACAGATTTAAGTCGCGTTAAATAACTGATCGCAGACATCATGTTTGGTTATAATTGATGGGTTTATATCAATGCACGTCGGTGTCGAGATTGCATTTCTTTGTCCTGCTGTCACTCTGGGCTTAAACACATGTATTTAAGCTATATAGTAAAGTGGTGGATTAAATATCTTCTCCTAACTTGGTATTATTTTTTTATACATATTTCTCTTTACTGAAACACGATTGTTAGGGTTTCCACTCGGTTAATTTTTCGTCAGGGTTTAATGGAAGTTTTAGGATTAAATTATGAATGAAGTATATATTATTAATGAAAGTTTTAGGGTTAACTATTTGATAAAGTAAAGTATAGTTATCAATGGAAGTTTTAGGGTTAAGTTTTTGGTAAAATAAAGTATGGTCATTAATTGGGTTTTTTAGGGTTAAGATTGTGTTGGAGTAAAGTATAATCATTAATGCAATTTTTAGGGTTAAGCTTTTGGTAGATGAAGTATGATTATTAATGGGCATTTTAAAGTTATAACAAAGTTCAGTTCGTTTCGCATCACACTGAAGTCAGTGTTTTCTCTGTGAAATTAATATGTTTTACATACATCACTCTAAATGATGCCTTCTCTGTAAAGAAAATCTGGTATTTTGTTCTTCCTCTATATAATATATAGTCTTGTATTCTCCGTACAGAGAAGCTAGATATTCATTCACAGTGATTCTGAACAGTCTTTAACGACGCTGAGAGATTTATGATCTGACTAAAAGTAAAGTCTCAAGATAGCAGCTAATCAGTTACGAACAGTGAAGTGACGTCAGTGAAGTGTTGCTTATTCATCTTTTCATCACTGCCAGAAAAATTCGTTTCGAGTCTAATTTATACATACTTTTTAAAGCTGCGATGACGCTAGTAGTGAGTGGTAGTAAATAGTAGTGACTAATAGTGATTGTTAGTGACTAGTAGTAATTGTTTGTGACTAACAGTAAATAGTACTGATTGGTAGTGATCATTAGTGACAAGCAGTGATTAGTAGTGATCGTTAATGACAAGTTGTGATTAGTAGTGGTCGTTAGTGACAAGCAATAATTAGTAGTGATCATCAGTAACAAGCAGTGATTAGTAGTGACCATTGGTAACAAGTAGTGAGTAGTAGTGATCGTTAGTTACAAACAGTGATTAGTAGTGTTCGTTAGTGACAAGCAGTGATTAGTAGTGATCATTAGTGACAAGTAGTGAGTAGTAGTGATCGTTAGTTACAAACAGTGATTAGTAGTGATCATTAGTGACAAGCAGTGATTAGTAGTGATCGTTAATGACAAGCAGCGATTAGTAGTGGTCGTTAGTGACAAGCAATGATTAGTAGTGATCATCAGTAACAAGTAGTGAGTAGTAGTGATCGTTAGTGACAAACAGTGACTGGTAGTGATCATTAGTGACAAGCAGCGATTAGTAGTGATCAGTAGTGACAAGCAGCGATTAGTAGTGATCGTTAGTGACAAGCAGTGATTATTAGTGATAAGTAGTGACTACTAGTGATTAGTAATCATTAGTGACAAGTAGTGACTACTAGTGATCGTTAGTGACAAGTAGTGATTAGTATTGATCGTTAGTGACAAGTAGTGAATAACAGTAATCATTAGTGACAAGTAGTAAGTAGTAATTACTAGTGCTTGTTAATGACTAGCAATAATTAGTAGCGACGAATTGTAATTATTAGTGATTACTAATGATCAGTAGCGATTGGTAGTGACTAATAGTGATTGTTAGTGATCAGTAGTTATTAGTAATGACTAGTAGTGATTGGTAGTGACTAGTAGGTTAGTAATGACTATTATTGAGTGGTGGTTACAGAGTAGCAATTAGTTATTGAGTAGTAATTAATAGTGATTAGTAATAACTAGTAGTGACTAGTAGTGATTAATGACTAATAGTAATTAGTAGTGATTAGTAATGATTAGTCATTGGTAGTTACTAGTAGTGATTAGTAATGACTAGTGGTAATTAGTAGTGACCATTAGTAATTGGTAGTGATTATTAATGACTAGTAGTGATTACTTGTAATTAATAGTGACTCGTAATTAGTAGTGATTAGTAGTAATATTAGTAGTAATAAATAGTGACTATTAGTGGTTAGTAATGACTAGTTCTAATCAGATGTGACTAGTAGTAATTAGTAGTGACTGTTTGTAATTAATAACGACTAGTAGTGGCTATTTGTAATTAGTAGTAACTATCCCTCGAACTTGGTTTAAATTTTTAATAATATAAGCTGCGTACAGCTGCGACAAAAAGTGTTCGTACCCCTGCGTCCCGAGTAGTTTTTTTTGCCCATAACTTAAAAAGTATCACGATTAGGCTAATAGACGTATGTTATATTGTAAATATTATACTAACACACATTTACATAAATGTTTATGTAAATTGAACGACAAATAAACTGTTTATAAACAAATAACCAAACATAGGAGGGGCAGAAAGTGTTCGTGCGTCTATTTCAATGGTCAGTTGTGTAGCCTTTCAGATGAATTACTTGGCGCAATATCTCCTCATAGCCCTCCACGATCGACTGGTATTTTCTTCCATTCTTCTTTACAGAAGGCCTCCAACTCTTGCAAGTTTTTCGGATGACGCTGATGAACCCTGGTCTTCAACGCATGCCAAACGTTTTCAATTGGATTGAGATCGGGTGAGTACGATGGCCACTCCAGAACGCTTATATAGTTCCTTTGCTACCAGGATTGCTCATATTTCGATGTGTGCTTATGGTCATTGTCGTGCTGGCAGATCCAACCACGACCAAGCCGCAAGTTCCGAGCATCATTCTTGACATAAAGACCGAATATATCAACATACTCTTCTTTTTTCATGAATCCATTGACGCGGTGAAGGCTGTCTACACCAGAGTAGCTGAAGGAGCCCCATAGCATGATCGAGCCACTTCCATATTTAACTGTAGGGACGGTGTTCTTTGGAAGATTTCCTTCTTACGAAAAATGTAACGAACATCATTGTGGCCGAAAAGCTCGATTTTAGTCTCGTCTGACCAAAGAATACTCTTCCAATAGGTAAAGGGTTTATCTACATGCTTTCTTGCATACCTCAATCGTGCTTCTAAATGAACAGGCTTTAAATATGGAGTTCTACGAGGACGGCATGCTTTGAACACAGAAGAGCGTAACTGTAGAAGTGCTTACTTCAACCCCAGTTTCCCTTACCAGTTTCTGTATGTCATTACGTGTTAAACGAGGGTTCCTATTAACTTCTCTGAGAACCTTGCTCTTGGTTCTCTCTGGAATTTTAGTGGGGCGCCCGGAACGAGGGAGGTTAGCAGTTGATCCTGTAAGCTTAAACTTGGCAATTATGTTTGAACAGTAGATTTTGGCACATTAAGTTGTGTAGCAATACCGGAAAGAGATACACGAGACTTGTATTTAACAATAATTCGATTTTTTAAATCCCTGGACAGTTGTTTCCCGTTCGCCATGATGACCAAGCAGATAATGACGGAGACAGCGCAAAATTGCCGGAAGTACATTTTTTGCTGGCTAAATTCCAATAATTATGAACCCAGTGTCTAGTTCTGGTATGGTATAATGTAGTTTATTCGCCAAACTAAACAAAATTTTTAGGGGAATATCAGTTTTTTCACACGTTCTGAAATGTACGAACACTTTCTGCTCCTCCTATTTTTGGTTATTTGTTTATAAACAGTTTATTTGTTGTTTAATTTACATGCAAATTTATGTAGATGTGTGTTAGTATAATATTTATAATATAACATACGTCTATTAGCCTAATCGTGATACTTTTTAAGTTATGGGAAAAAAAAAACTACTCGGGACGCAGGGGTACGAACACTTTCTGTCGTAACTGTATATATTATTACTTTACTTCTTCAGAAAACGCCATATATGAAGTTGTTACCAATTGTGTGTAAGTATTTATGTCGACCCGATCTCTGAAAACTATTCTCAAAACGGTTTGTAATTTCGTGTGCATGGTCTTGACTCCTGTTGGCTAACTTAAGGTTTCAGAATTAAATAAACAGCGTGTAAGAAACCGTTCAAAAGAGTAAACTGAGGATTCGGGAGAGTAGGGACTTGCAGAAATTGGTCCACGAATTCCCATAAATATTGTGAATCGTTTCAAGGTTTTTCTAAGAAGGCTTCCAAAAGTAACAAAGCGGACTTTGAGCCCCTGGACAAGTTCCAAGAACAATTTGCTTTAAATTAACAATCAAACGTTTCTGCAGGCAGAAAGTACAAGCTAGGCAATTCCGTCTGTAGTGTGGCCAAGACTAATTGCAATACGGATCGGACGGTTCAAGGTTCGAGTCTCAACATACCGATGAGCATGTTCTACGTGTTCAGCTGTTGGTGCGTTATGGAAATGACAGTCATCACAGCTTATTTATCCAAAATTTCAACATAAATGAAAGTTTTTTTCTGGCTGACTGATATACCCTTGGGAAAATTTGGGAAATGACCATGCCTGAATCTTGATATTTCTTATCAGGCGATTTCGCCAATGAATCGCATAAGTTAAATAAATAAAACATAACTTTGCAATTTCGGAATATTATTAATCATTCAATGTAAGCTTTCTAAGTTAAAGGTAATTATTCAAACGATGTCCTCAAATGCATGTTTCTTTAGAAAACGTGGAAGTTTATTGTTATTAAAATTTGTATTACTCTCATATATAGAGCAGAATAAAATAAAAAAAATCAGAATTGTTAATACAGAAGGTAATGGACTAGTTAACTAAATGAAATCACTACTTCCTGCTTATTCAGAATTTCAATTAGTGATTGTTATCATATTACAGTCATGGTCTAACTGTCACTATTTTACATTACACAAACTGACGTTCTTTTCTTAACCGTTTATGTCGTAAACAGAAACCTTATGGACGTGCACTGTTCTATAATTATTCTCTTTACAAACACACACAAAATACAATTCACGTAATAAAATTATCATTGAAACTCCAGATAATTATGAAGTTTCCTCTCAACTTCCAAACTCGGGAGAAAGATCACTCCAGGCCTGGCATGACCTTGTTGAATTCCGTTACCGAACATGGCTATAAGCCATGAGAGAGTGATCATATGACAATTCGTTGGTGAAAATTAGTCCAAAAGACAGAGATGTGAACTAGCTTCTTTCATTCTTTCACTTCAAATTTAGAGTTTAGATGTGACAGTCTTTCTACTCAAATCAGAAGATTTAACATAAAAACTTTTAGCGGCCTTAAAGTGACTGATACCTTAACTTTATTACAGAAAAATGGTACCTGGAAGTTACAAGCAAAAGAAATATAGAAGAATAGCTTACGTAACGTGAACTACGCAGACATAGACAAAACTTCGGTGTTTTTTTTCTCGAAGAAATGGTTTTCCTTATGTTACATAATAATAAGCACATGCTCAATCCATAAGCTAAACGTGATGTTGGTCAGAATAATGTTCACATAATGGTAACGATAAAAATAGGATGAGAAAATTATGAACATTTGATTGTTTTTGGATTTGTTGTGGAAACCATACACAAACAATATACTTGTGAAGTAACAAACTAGAAAGGTAGCCGTATGTTAAGTATCTACAACTGTAAACAAACAACCTATAGAGGTTGCGGTATGTTAACTGTCTATAACTGTGAACTAACAAGCTAAGCTATAAAGATGGCTGTAAGCTGTCTATAACTTTAAACTAACATGCTAGAGGAAAGGCTGTATATTAACTGCCTATAACGGTCAACTAACAAGCTAAAGAGATGGCTGTATGTTAGCTGCCTATAACTGTGAACCAACAAACTAGAGGAAGAGATGGATGTTAGCTGTCTATAACTCTGAACTAACAATCTAGAAGAATGACTGTAAGCTGTCTATAACTGTGAAGTAACAAGCTAGAGGAATAGTTGTATGTTAAATGTCTATAACTATTAACTAACAAACTAGAGGGGTGGTTGTATATTGCATATCTGTAACTGTGAACTGAAGACAAAGTTATGGCTATACGTTAATTGTCTATAACTGTAAACTAACAAGCTAGAGGGATGGCTGAATGTTAACTGTCTATTACTCTGAGCCAACAAGCTAGAGAGATGGTTGTATGTTATCTCTCTATCACAGTAAACTAATACTAGAAGAATGGCTCTAAGTTAGCGGTTTATAACTGTGAGCTAACAAGCTAGAGGTATGGCTGTATGTTAGCTGTCTCTAACTGTAAACTAACAAGCTAGAAGCTAGAAGGATGGATGTTAGCTGTCTATAAATGTGAACTAACAAGCCACAGAGATGGCTGTATTTCAGCTGTCTATAACTATGAACTAACAAGCTAGAAAGATGGCTCTATGTTAGCACTCTATAACTGTGAACTAACAATCTAGAGAAATGGCTGTATGTTCGCAATCTATAACTATGAACTAAAAAGCTAGATGGATGGCTCTATGTTAACTGCCTATAACTATTAACTAACATTGAAGAGATGACTGCATATTAACTCTCTATAACTGTGAAGTAAAAAGCTAAAGACATGGCTGTACGTTAGCTGTCTTTAGTCGTGAACAAAGAAGCTAAAGTGATGGCTATAAGCTGTCTATAACTTTGAACTAACAAACTGAAAGAGTGGTTATAAGTTAACTGTCTATAACACGGCCATTCCTCTACCCTAGTAGTTCAAAGTTACAGAGACCTTATATCCATAACTGTGAGCTACCAAAGTACAGGGATGGATTATGCTAGCTGGTTATCACTGTTAACCAACAAACTAGAGCGATGTCTTTATGTTAGCTGTCTATAGTTCTGAACTAACAAGCTAGACGGATGGATCTATATTAACCGATCATAACTGTGAACTAACAAGCTAAAGCGGTGGCTGTGTAACTGTCTATAAATGTGAACTGGGAATGTAGAAGGGTGGCTGTATCTTAACTTGTCCATAACTATGCACTAGCAAGCTAGAAGGATGGCTGTACGTTAACTGTCATAACTGTGAACTAACAAGCTAGAGAGTTGGTGATATGTTAGCTGTCTATAACTGTGAACTAAAACAGAAGTCTGGTTTTATGTGAGCCGTCAATAATTATGAACTAACAAACTGGAAGGATGGCTCTACGTTAACTGTTATAACTGTGAACTAACAAACTAGAGGGGTGGCTCTATGTTAACTGTCTATAAATGTGAACTAACAATCCAGACTGATGACTCTATGTTGACTTTCCATAAATGTGCAGTAATAAACTAGGAGGATGTCATATAGTTAAAAGCACCAATCATTCAATTTTTCAAAAAAAGTTATCGTTTAGCAGGATCTTACGGTCATCCCTATAACCTATCCACACCCAAAACTCAGGGACGCTTTCCTGCGTCAATGAGCTCGAACGTTGAATCTCCAGATCTATATCCTGGCAATCTAACTCTTAGGCTAGGCTTTTCTAAGGTATTTGAATGATTTCTTGTCCTTTTTTTTTTTTTTTTATGAGTAAGGCGCGGCAGGAAACAATAGTATAAGTTATATACTTAAATCTGTGAATCTATATTTTGATCGTTTTGTCGGGATCTGGGAAGATCAGGTACTATGGAAGACCACTTATTCCCTTCTGCACAGTTATTATCATCTTTCAAAACACGGCATCGTATCTGCTAAGCGAAATTTTTGTTCACCGTCTACATTCTGTACTTACAACAACACCTTTCGAAGTCATATTAATTAATATACCACGTGCACCATTTTTTACCAAAACATACATTACGTCGCATGGTGTGTTTAGACCTAGATATGCAAAACAGTTCCGTATATCGCAACATATTCATTTCATATAAACACTCTAATTTATACTTTTATGATAAACTAGTTTAAGGACAGGTATAGTTGAAGTCTAGTATTTAGGTGGCCTGTTGCTACTATTAAAGTATATATTAACTTAGAAGAGATACTTAGGCATATTATCATTATGTTTAATGTAGCAAGACAGTGAAGCCAGTAACTGGGGAGAAATACTTAGGTATATTTTCATTATGTATGATATAGTGAAGTCAGTAACTCGTTATTTTTTAGCTAATTAAGAAGCTGTCATTTATTGTCCGTATATTTGACCGGCCCGGCATTGCCAGGTTGGCTAAGGCGTTCGACTCGCAATCTGAGGGTTGCGGGTTCGAATGCCCGTCACGCCAAACATGCTCGCCCTTTCAGTTGTGAGGGCGTTATAATGTGACAGTCAATCCCACTATTCGTTGGTAAAAGAGTAGCCCAACAGTTGCTGGTGGGTGGTGATAACTAGCTGCCTTCCCTCTAGTCTTACACTGCTAAATTAGGAACGGCTAGCGCAGATAGTCCTAGTGTAGCTTTGCGCGAAATTTAGAACAACCTGTATATTTGAACTTGTTGTTATTTATTTGTGATATCGAATGTTCTAGAGGTTAATTAGGGTTAGTGAATTGTTTCTTTATGTTGGCCTGCCATATTTAAGTATTGTTTCTATATTATAATGATGACCTGTGAATTTAAACTTAACTGCTGCAGAAGCGAGAGTTTGAATTCCACTGCTCTGAAAGCTTGTGTTTAAACTTGGTTGGTGCACATGTTGTGTTAAAATCAGTTATATGTAAAAGTTTCTGTTTAAAATTCTTCGGTCTTCGCACGAAAGAATACCTTTTGATATATTCGTAACTCCAGTTTTTCGAAAGTCATATAACTTATTTTTAGTGTACAAAGATATTTTTATTGAAGAAAATATTATTTTTTTTCTTCCACTATTTTAATGCTAATTAGCGCAATTGATTTTATTTTTCAACTCCTAGATCGGGAATTTAGAATTCAGCTAACATTTGTTTAAGCGAGATTACAGCAATTATATCACGTGCTAAATTCATCTCCGATGTAATTACTCGTCGTTTGAGGTGACAATGAATGATGAGTTACCGAACTTTTCTCACATTAACACAAACAAATCAAGAAAGTGGTTTACTAGGAGGGGTCCGCCTTTCCTTTATTCACATTTAAAGGGTACGTAACTAGCTTAGAAACGAACCCACATAAAACATGGACTAGCACTTACAAACTTTCGTATTATTCAGTCAGGTGAAACTATGAGCGGGTGGCCATTCTCTGTGGTTTGACCATTAGATCGACCTTTTATTTCTCTGGTCTAAGCCTGTTTTAGATATCACTCGTGCGAGAACAAAGAAAGCTTTTCTACATATAAAACAATCTTGAAGGAAAAAAGAAAGAGAAGTCGGATATTCCAAGCTCTGTTTAAATAAGTAAAACCAGAACAAAAAATCATCGATTAATATTTACCAACAGTATCCAACTGGTCTAAGCTACATGTTCTAGGTGTGATGAATTCTATGTGGTTAACTGTATACAAATTGTAGTGATAACTTTCACCTCAGAACACGGTTATCCAGCAGTGAGGTACGATTCACATAGATAGTGGACCAGTTATTATGTCACCCAAGGTGTGGGACGTCAAATTACATTTACTGAAACCTCTCTGTTAGGTGGTGCGACCTCTGGCTCATTTAGAAGGTTGTAGCAAAGAATTTTTATCAGAATTTTCCTTCATTTTTTGAAATCATAGTATTCCTTTTACGAAACTCTAATTTATTTTCTCCAAATATGAGCCCCCTTAGTGGCACAATCTACGAAATTATACTACTAGAAACCGGGTTTCGATACCCGTGGTGAGCAGAGCACGGATATAACTCATTGCGTAGTTTTGTGCTTAGCTACAGACAGTTACACTAGATTTCTAAGTAAATGTCGAAGTTGGTGGATTTTAGTGGAGCTGCTTTTTAATGAAAAAACACTTGTATAACACACCTCGTTTAAAAGCACCATAAACAGTTACATGTATAATAGCTAGTTACAGATGTGAGAAAACAGTTACATGTATAATAGCTAGTTACAAATGTGAGAAAACCTTGATAAAAGGATGTAGCATCGCACTATCGACACACGGAAAAATATCATAAAAATGTACTTATAATACATTCTGTTCCACTTCGAGTTTATACTGGCTGTCGTTATCATGTGATTTTCTGATTTGCATATTTAGAATCGTTTTAATATTAAAAACGCAACTCTTGTAAGTTGCCTTCTCGTTCAATGTTCATCCAGTCGTTGTCTCTACTTTACATCATAAGTCTGAACAGCCACTTCTAGCTCGATGTATCCTAGTTATGTAGTATTAGAGTCATCATTCATTGCAATTACCTTCACCCCTTGAGAAATAAGCTTGACGGCTTAAAACGCTAAAAATCTGTGGTTCCATCTTTGTGGTGGGCGCAGCATAGATTACCCGTTGCGCTTGACGATAAACAAATAAATTATTCGTCAGTTTAGCTCAGTAACTAAGAATTAAAAACAAAAGTCATGCTTCCAGATTAATAGCCTAGCGCGTAAGGCGTGCGACTCGTAATCCGAGGGTCGCGGGTTCGCGCCCGCGTCGCGCTACACACGCTCGCCCTCCCAGCCGTGGGGGTGTATAATGTGACGGTCAATCCCACTATTCGTTGGTAAAAGAGTAGCCCAAGAGTTGGCGGTTGGTGGTGATGACTAGCTGCCTTCCCTCTAGTCTTACACTGCTAAATTAGGGACGGCTAGCACAGATAGCCCTCGAGTAGCTTTGTGCGAAATTTCCAAAAAAAACAAACAAACCAGATTAATAACACTAGTGGCAGGCGCGTAAGCGTGTTTTATTTTTTTAAAGTGTGTTTCCGTAATATTAACAGTCATAAATCATAACATAGCTGGATGCATATCGTGCATACTTAAAGTATGTGTGAGAAATAGTAGATAAATATTTACTTAACTGTTAAGTTGACCTGTTTTATTGTGCTTATAAGCTTCTAATAGTTTTTATTTTCAGGAAACTATTATTCGGAACAAACATCTATTATCTGTTTCAGTAGGTTTGTGGTTAAAATCATGGGGCCGAAAAAGGAACGCTACAACAAGTTTTAAATTGTGATTTCACAAAAGTGTTTTCAACTTCTTTTTCATAAGTAACATTCAACACAGAAACTGGTGTTTAAGAATCTTTTGTTGTAAGAGTTAATAACAAAAGTCAGATACTTAAAAATCTGTTGTCCAAAAGGTAATATAAAGAAGTGGGCAAATTATAAGATCTTAAACGGACGTTGTTTTTCCTTTCTAGGTTTAAACATTTTTTATCTGTTAGAACACTGTGGCTGTTCAGCAGTTGATACAGTGCACTATGATGTTATAAACTATCTAAAATTTATTCAAAGTTAAACATAAGATAGTGAGCATATGGCATAATACAGGATTTTCGATTTGTAAGTCTAAAGGCTTTAATAGTTTGGAAACAAAACGAATTCAGAGTAACTGAACCTTATGAGTAGTGATACGAATACAGAGAAACAGGAGAAATTATTAAGAGTTTCTATGTACACCTGAAACTCTAAAAATGAACCTATTGAGTAAAAATAAGCATTCAACCTATAATAAGTTTCATCTAAACTTTTAACTGGTTTTGACATTGACAATCTACCACTGGAAAATTATGTTTGTAATTTAAAAACTTGGAAACATCACTTTTAATAATGAAATTTAACAATATACCTGGTAACGGAAGTATGGATTTGACTATTTTTGAATAGTTTATATCTACCCCTATTATGGGAGTATGAATTTGACTGTTTTTGAATAGTTTATATCTAACCCTATTAATGAGAGTATGAATTTGACTGTTTTTGAATAGTTTATATCTAACCCTATTAACGGGAGTATGAATTTGACTGTTTTTGAATAGTTTATATCTTACCCTAGCAACGGGAGTATGAATTTTACTATTGATTGTAACGGCGTGTTCTTTATAGACCGGTGTAACAATACCAGTTGGTATTGTTTTGAGGTTGACAGCTGGACACTTGTGAGATTTCAAAAGATGAATTACTATGTAGTGTAACACATTCCGAACGCAAAATAACTTGGGGACCGTATCAGTTGAATGATTTTCTTAAGTATCTATACCGCTGGATTAGTTGTGCTTCTCCAGTAACTCGGTTGTTTTCATTCCAAGCAGCTACCACCA
Source organism: Tachypleus tridentatus (assembly GCF_004210375.1). NCBI lineage: Eukaryota > Metazoa > Arthropoda > Merostomata > Xiphosura > Limulidae > Tachypleus > Tachypleus tridentatus. Next base: position 70,010,067 of record NC_134833.1, on the reverse strand, counting down.
AATCTCTTGAACCACTTCGCTGACTTCTCTATCTCAAAACAAATGAGGTGAAAGTAAGATTCTATTTTGGCTCATCAAACATCGTATTCTTTCCCGTGTCGTTTCCTGAAGAAAAAATCTTGAATCGGTTCGTTTCATTCAAAAGCTTTTCAATGTAACTTTACATTTTGTTTGGATTATCTGGTAGATCTGCTCTCAGTTGTTAATTGATGGAGAACAGCCGTTTTCTTTCTTTAGTATTATAAAACAAAACAAAATTGGATAATGAATAATAAAACAACAAAAGATTTATAATTATTCAAGTTCCTTTTACAACATATATGTCTGCTATACTTTCTAACTTTGCTTATAATAAAGAAAAAGAACAGGATTGGGTTATTAATAATAAAACACAAATTTCTTTCTATTTGAGTTTCTTTTATAATACGTATATGCACGCTATCTTTAAAATTGTTGTAATTATAATCACTTTGAGGCTTGACAGTTATTTAATTCTTCTTTACAGTATAAACTTTGGTAACAGATTTATTGCACGTAATCGGCATTTGTGGGAAGTCATCACAAAAAAAGGGCTTGATCACGTAACTTCTGCACGTATGCTAGCCCTCAGTCATGTTCAACTCTTTATTGCCGTGTATCTGGTCAAGCTTTCATAAAATCCTCTCTGATTCTCTTTCTGATCAAGTAGGAATTGTTTCAGTTTGATACAAGTCTTTCCTACTATATCACATGTTCTAAACGGACAAGAAATTCAACAATAGATCAAGAGGTCTTCACTTCTTCTGTATCGTGATGAGCTAAATAGATGTACTTAGTTTGGTTAGGTTTCGTTCAAGCCTTGAGCACGAAGTCTCTGATAACAAATGCCCGACTCCCTGAATATTTCTTTAGCTCTAATCAGTCTTGTCGCAGTTGATCCTGCTCTTATAAAATCGGACTGACGTACGTTTTATTCAAGTATTAGAAGGCAGCTCTGAAGCTGTTGATAGCGACCTACACGCACTGCAACATAGGCTTAAGTAGAAAATAAACTGTGGGCTACTGATAGTACAGTATGAGAATTTCACTTTTTTAAACACTAAACCGAATGTAATTCGTTCCTTGTTACATGTTAAATAATCGTTTACTTATTTGTTTTGATAAAATAACAAAATTGGGAGAGCATCTCGTTAACGGTAAGTGGAATAAGGTGTGTGATAAACTATAATATATAGCGTCTTCAGTCTGTATAGGTTTATCTGTTTTTCTGGTTCAAGTATTTTCTAACTGCCACACCTCTGATGCCCAAGAAAAGTTCTTAAGCCCCTTACTTTATTTGTTTTCTCAATTTTACGGATTGAAGGCCATTTCAATTTCCATCTTGCTATTTTATGAAGGTCAGTGAATAAGAAAGAATGTCTCCACCATTCACGTGAGTCTAATCAATAAAAACTAGGTCCCATTGATAGCGATTGAAAACATCCTTCCTGCTATATGTTTCTGGATAATCACGTAAGAGTGTCTGAGTGAATCTCCATGTTGTTCAATGATCCAACAGATTCTGAAGTTGGGGAACTGAGAATATTTACTATACTTTTGCCTTCAGAGTTCCTTTCATGTTAGATAACATTTCTAATAATTCTAAGGTTCTGGATAAATCTTTTCATACTTCTAGCCGGGATGAGTTAATAACAACTAACTACGGACACTTCTCTCACACTGTTTGAAACACTGTAAGATATGAAATAATCGATATAGCACTATATAATCTATGATGTTGTTAGCGTAGAGGCTGTGGTAATGTGAGCTTGAAGTAGTTAATGTAGAAGTTGTTAGTTTAGTGGATAAAACAGTTAATATTTTCAGTTTATGAACGCCTCATAATGGAAAAGAATATTTCCTCAGAATTCCACATAAAAATACTACATATTCTGCAATCTGAAGTAAATCTTACAAAAATGTAAGTTTTAATCTGATTAGGTAAAAGACATCTTATCATTGATTGAAAAGTCCAAACTGGACATTTTTAAATTACAAATTTGTGCTTAAACTTAGCACTCAAACTCCTACTCGTCCATCAAAGAAATAACCTTTCTGAATTGCAATCACATTTTTACTTAGTAAAGAAATATACACAGTATTTATAAGGTGTACTTCGCTTACCCTTGGCCGTAAGGTTTGCTATAGTAGAATACCAGATTAAAATTGTAACGAAGACTCTTTACCTAGGGAACGTTTTTTTTTGGTTTTTTTACAGAAATCATTCCCGGAAGTCAGATGAAACTATCACTTGCTCTCCGAGGAGAGATTGGGGAAAGTTGGATTTGGCGTCATCTCATTTCTCCAGTTTTCAGACTTTCTGTCTTTTTCTTAGCGAGAACTACGTGTTATGTGTAACGCATCCAGTGCATGGGGTTATTTATTGTATAAGAAATATTGTAAATTATTCCATATGAAATTGTTATGTTAAGGAACTCAGACGAAAAGAAAAACGTTTTCGATAGAACCTTGTAACAACTTTACAGAACCTTGTAAAGAGACTTTTAAAACCTTGTAACAACTTGCAGAATCTTATAATAAAACTTACAGAACTTTTTTGACATGTAACATTGTAACTAAACTTATAGAACACTGCAAAAAGACTTATTACGATTTGGCTACAATGGTTATTATTGAGTTTTAATTCACTTTTTAAAACATCTTTGAAAACTCTTAACAAATGCATGTGAAATATTACATAGTATTAACAGTCTATTGTTATATTAAAATCAAAGAGTGGAATATACTCCAACCAAACAACTACGTTAACAGAATCTCAAAAGAAACGTACTTCCAAATTAAGAGTTATGATAGAAATTGCTAAAATTAGGTTAAACTGAAACAAGTATGAACATGTAACTTATGGATTATATGTAATAGCTCTGAGTGGATGGGCCCGGCATGGCCAGGTGGGTTAAGTCGTGCGACTCGTAATTCGAGGGTCGCGGGTTCACATCCCCGTCGCGCCAAACATGCTCGCCCTTTTAGCCATGGGGGCGTTATAATGTGACAGTCAATCCCACTATTCGTTGATAAAAGAGTAGCCCAAGAGTTGGCGGTGGGTGATGATGACTAGCTACCTTTCCTCTAGTTTTACACTGCTAAATTAGGGACGGCTAGCGCAGATAGCCCTCGAGTAGCTTTACGCGAAATTCAAAAACAAAACAAACAAATATGAGTGGATTTAGAGTGGTTGTTGATTAAAATATATAGTAGCTCTAAATGGATTTGCAGTGGTTGTGGATTAAGATATGTCGTAACGTTAAATGGATTTACAGTAGTTGTTGATTATGATTATCATTGGTGCCCACACTGTACGCCACGGTGTCCCAAGGCAACGCGGCAAACTCACATGGGAAACACAGTGATGTCGGCATCTGTCGGACACCGCGAGAACTACTAGCTCCGGATAGTTCACAGTTTTAACATTAGATCGCGCGACATTTCTTTCGATAACGTTCTCAAATGTTTGATATATGTTTTTGTTTACTTGTACTTTGGGCTACACTAGCAACTTCTCGAACTTTCTCGTTTCTTAGGTTTTGTATATAAATACCTCTCAACTCTCCGGGTCCGTCAGTAATCGAAATAACTGAAGGCTGTTGTGATGAAGTGTCTGCGAGGTCTAGCGAAGTTCAGTAAATTATTTTGTTGATTTTTAGTCCTTGTGCATAAAAATGGAAAGATTTTTTAACATTAATAAGAAGTGTGGGAGTAAAGAAAAGGATGGTGAACCACAGACCAGTGACAACGTTGTGATGAAACGGAAATACTGGAAATATGACGATAGTTATTTAGATTGTGGTTTTACTTCAATAAGGGCCCGACATGGCCAGGTGGGTTAAGGCGTGCGACTCTTAATCTGAGGGTCGCGGGTTCGCATTTCCGTCGCACCAAACATGCTCGCCCTTTCAGCCGTGGTGGCGTTATAATGTGACGGTCAATCCCACTAGTCGTTGGTAAAAGAGTAGCCCAAGAGTTGGCGGTGGGTGGTGATGAGTAGCTGCCTTCCCTCTAGTCTTACACTGCTAAATTAGGGACGGCTAGCGCAGATAGCCCTTGAGTAGCTTTGCGCGAAATTCAAAAAACAAACAAACAAAACAAACATGCTTCCAAGTTAATTACAACGCCATTTCGAGACCAATCATCCCAATATGGCTAGTAAATCCAGTGTTTATTTTACCAGAAAGTTAAAATAATTTAAAGAACAGAAAGGTACATTTTTGAAACAAGCATCAATACCAAGCAATGCTTTGTTAGTATCCTACAAGGTGGCACATAAAGTCGCGAAATGTATAAAAGCCTCGCACCATCGCAGAACTGATTTTATCGGCAGCAGTGGATGTGGTGAACATTATGGTTGGTGAATCTGCAGGAAGACTATTTTCATAGGTACCTTTACCCAACAATATTATCAGTCGTAGAATCTAACCTCAACGATTAGCTTAATAAAAAATGAAAGGAAAAAAATTCGGGTTACAGCTAGATGAGGCGACAGATAGTAACAAGGATGCTAATTTGATTTGCTGCAAATGGTTCGTGGATGGTGACAAAATTGTGGAAGACCTCTTTTGTAAAACTATCACTGCAGGTACAAAGGCTCAGGACTTGTTTGAGATCTTTGACACTTTTATGTGTGAAAACAACTTAGACTGGACTAAATGCGTTGGTGTCTGTACCGATGGTTGTCACTCTGCGTCCAAATGTTATGAGGATTGCAGGCACTCATACAAGGCAAAGCTCTTCATGCACTGTGGACTCACTGCAAAATTCACAGGGAAGCCCTTGCGTCAAAGCACCTGAGTCCTCCACTGAACCTAGTCTTAGAAAGTGCCTTGAAAGTGTTAAACTTCATAAAACTCGGCCACAGAAGGCGAAATTAAAAAAAAAAAAAACTATGTGAGGATATGGGATCTGAGCACAAATCTTTTTGTACTACTGTAGCTCGCGATAGCTCTCCCATGAGAATATACTGTCCCGTGTGTTCGAATTACGATAGTAATTCTACTCTTATCTCGAAGAAGAACACGAATGTGTTAAAATTTCTTGTATACTGATTTTTGTCAAAATTATAATCTGAGGGTCGCGGGTTCGCATTCCCGTCGCACCAAACATGCTCGTTCTTTCAGCCATGGGGACGTTATAAAGTGACAGCCAATCTCACTATTCGTTGGTAAAAGAGTAGCCCAAGAGTTAGCGGTGGGTGGTGATGACTAGCTGTCTTCCCTCTAGTCTTACACTGCTAAATTAGGAACGGCTAGCGCAGATAGCCCTCGTGTAACTTTGCGCAAAATTCAAAACAAACCAAACCAAAACCTAATTTTTTTATATTGAACACGTGCCTATGTATTCTATGTTCTTTACAGAAGAGCAGGTAATTTGATCAACGGAATTACTAGTGAAACGTAACCATTAACATGTTAGGAAAGAAAGACGGTCAGCGACGCAACATTTAGATCTTGTGAGATTTACGACATATTTCACGCACCGCTCTCGCTGGTGGACCGTTCGGTGATGTCGAGTTTTTGAATTGTATATCGGTGTCGATATTTCATCAAAATTTTTATCTTTATAGAAATTTTCATTCCAGACAGTAATAAAACAAAAATACAGGAAATACACGGGTGATTTGCTGCCACACAAGGATGGAAAGTCTATCTTTCTAATATCAACATATATCTTGTATGGTACCAGAGGCTATTTTCACATCCATTACCACACATATATAATTATGGATGAATAAAATAGTCTAAGTTGTCAGAATAAAAGAAAATAGTTGTTGTTGTTTTTTTCTCATTTAGGTAGTCGGATAGTTAATATAAAGATGTAAGTTGTACTGAATAGCTACGTATTACACCGTACATACGCTTAGTGTATAATATAAAATAAAACAGAAGAATGTAGCACACGAAATTATATGAAACAGCACGATGTTAATAAAATGCAAGGGTCTACATGTTATTAGTTAATAGGATATCACCCCAAATATGAAAATATTAGAATTTAGGATATAATTTAAATTTAAATATAGTGAACACTACTGATTAACAGATCATTACTGAAATGTAAGATACTAAATGATATTGAAAGGCGAAACTATGAATATATGATACTAAATTTAAAATAATATTCTGATTTAATTTCCCTGAAGCAGGGCTGAAAGACGCCAGGAGGAGTCACCTTTTACTCGCACCACTTAAAGTAGCGGGTTGTCTGTCAATCAGTCAGTCAGCAGACACTAAAATGACCCCCATAAGAAATGCTTAATATCGCAATCTCTACTATAGCAATTTCAGTAAAACTTGCGCATGCCATGAATCACGAGAAGAATAATGCATTCTGTAAGCTATCACAAAACATGAGATATGAAGTTGAAAAACAAGATCTAAGAATATTTGTTACTCGTTATATTGGTTTTATTTATACTTGAGACAGAAAATTTTCGAGGACCTTGCGTGAGTACATGTGATTCATATGAATTTCAAAACAAAAATCTATAAGCTGTTTCATTAGCTTATTGGTTAAAGTTGTGGGATCTAAATAGGCACGTTGCAACAAGTCTGGTGTGGAGGGAAAGGTTAATTGACAGTTTGATTGTAACTAAGCACAAAACTACACAATGAGCTATCTGTGCTCTGCCCACCACGGGTATCGAAATGTGATTTCTAGTGCTGTTAACCCACGGACACTGCTGTGCCAAAGAGGGTGACTCGTCATATACAACGACTGGTATTAGATAGTTTCAGGGGTAACAATGACATTGCAGTGTCCTGGCATTCGACACTGTCATAGATAACAGTGAAATTGCCGAAGTTTTTTTCTGGCCTTTCAGATTATATTTTATTTGTATTCTTCATTCTGGTTTGTTTATGAATTTCGCGCAAAGCTACACGAGGGCTATCTGCGCTAGCGGTCCCTCACTTAGCAGTGTAAGACAAGGGGAGGGCAGCTAATCATCACAACCCCCGCCAAATCTTGGACTACTCTTTCACCAACGAATAGTGGGATTGACCGTCATAATGTAACGCCCCCCCCGGCTGAAAAGTTGAGCATATTTGATGTGACAGGGATTCGAACCCGTGACCCTCGGATTATGAGTCGAGTGTCTTTATCATCTGGCCATGTCGGGCCTGTTCTTCATTCTACTCATTGAGTTTATTCATATTTGACAGTCCTGATGTTTCGCGCCATAAACAAAAATTTTCATTCATGCTGAAGGGTTTAATTAGGGTAACATCCAGTAAGAATACAATAAAAGAACGTCGTTAAACACAAAGTTATCCAAACAACTCGTAATGTAAACGCGCCTACGGAGCGGAGATCGATAACTGGTTGCAGTGAAGAGTGTTTATATAATCAGTGTTAAAAGGTAGTTAAGCACTGTAAAAGTATTAATTTAATGCTTAATGTTACGGGAAACAATAGTAAATGTGCTTTGGAGAAACTCATTTTGACTCGTAATGAATTACCAAAAGTTAACAAATACAACAACATATAACACAAGCTATATTCAAATGTTTTCTTGCTTTTAATTAAGCACAAAGCTATGCCACGAATATCAAAACCATGTTTCTAGCGGTGTAAGTCTGGAGACATACCGATGTGCCACTGGAGTTGAATGGTTTGTATAATAATTTAAACATTTTTGTTAGCTTTGGAAAAACAAAAATCGCTGAGGTCCCTTGAATATTTTTTCTTGATTTTATTTTATTAAAGATTACACAGGCCTGCGAAGTCTTGATATATTAAAGATTACGCAGGCCTGCGAAGTCTTGGTATATTAAAGATTACACAGGCCTGCGAAGTCTTGATATTTTTACGTTATACAGTAATTCCTGTATGTTGAATCTGAATATTATATCCATTTTTCTCCAACACGAACAGATTGTTCACAACAATCATATCTGCTTTTATATAAATTAACCACTTTCACTGAAATCAGGTTACATTTTGTTATGCAAAAAATTTTGCCAACCACTGGCTCAGTCTTATCAACTGTTCTCGAGCCCACGAGAATCACGCTACTAGTATATAAACGCATGACGTGTAATTTCTGGATAGCATATATTTCTATATGCACTTTGACATTATTTTTTCTTTTTAATATTATTTATTCGTTGCTATGGAAACAAGATGTTTTGAAAATTACCCAAACATATTATGTAATATCTGTGGTGAATTTATTGTAATTTTGATCTGTGTAAGACGCTTTCTTCCCGATTTGTAAAAGCAACATTATTTTCATACCTGAATAATGGAAAATCATTATTAAAACCACAACTTTTATGAAGTTTAAATTCGTAGGCCTGTATTACGAGGTCATCATATTGGCAGTTTTTCGGTTTCAAATATATAAATAGTGATGATATAGGGCTTATTCTGAATCATGTTAGGTTCCCAGCTGTTAAACAAACAGCTTCAAATCTTCAGAATACTCTGTTGTTAAACAACATAAAGAAAAAAATGCCCTTCAGGAAAATCTCTTCACAAAAACCCTCTTAATGTTACAAAAAAAATCGTTCAACAATCTGGCCACAACATAAAAATGGTCAGTTTCTGTACATTATTTGTGCTCATGTTCCCTTTACAACTTAAAGACTAAATTAGCTGGTCATTTTTATAGCTATTACAGAAAAGGATAATGGCTTTTATTGTCGAGTTCATGTGTATAATCTCTGTCCTTAAGGCTGCTTGCTTTTAGAGATTAAGTCCAAACATAAACAAAGTTAAACTAAGACGCAACTGCTGTAATTTCGTACTAGGATTTTAGTTGTAGCGGAAGAAGACTAAATAGTGTGTGATCGTGAGTAAAAACAGTAGCACTAACCGTGAATTTATCTGAGTATTCACAGTTTTATTATTGTATTAGAATTAAATGTTCAGACATTAAATTCAACATAAATTGCAGTAAAGAGATATGATAATTAATTTTATATCTTTCATAAAACAACTGCAGGTTTAGCTCATCCAAGTAAGGCCTTGTGCTCAGTCCTAGTTATTGGAAACCCGGATACAAAGAGAGATCTCGAGTTGGTTAGTTAGTAGAACTGGAACAGTACAACTAGGAGTCACCGGCCCTATGGGATTTTGTTCAGTGTCTCGACTGTGACTATTGAATGGTCAACATTACTGTTAATTCATTAACAGTAAGAAACAAAAACTATTATTTTCCATGTATAACATCGATTATGTCTTCATGGCTTTTGTTGTAGAATACTTCATATTTAAGATCACCTCACATAATGTATAGCAGATTACAGAGGGCTAATTTTACAATTAAATTAATTAAATAGAAACAAGATTTGTTTTTGAATTTCGCGCAAAACTACACGAGGGCTGTTTGCGCTAGCCGTCACTAATTTGGCAGTAGACTAGAGGGAAAGAAGCTAGTTATCACCACCTACTGCCAACTCTTGGGCTACTTTTTTATCAACGAATAGTGGGATTGACCGTCACATTATAACGCCCGCAGGGTTGAACGGGCGAGCACGTTTGGCGCGACCGGGATTCGAACCCGCGACCCTCAGATTGCGAGTCGAACGCCTTAGCCCACCTGGCCATGTAGGTCCCAAACTTTGTTTAATCGGACCTGTCAAGACCTGATAATTATGGTACTTGACTCGTAATATTTGGTTTGTGGTTTCAAATCCCACCACCGAACATTCTCGTCCTTTCAGTTGTGAGGGCATTATAATGCAACGATTAATCCCACTATTCAAATATAGATATAGACACAAATATAACTTTTGACAGGGTAGAAGTCATTTTCAGATAAGACAGTTTTATTTTTCTAACAGAGTGGTTGGCCTTTGGAATGGGTTGTCTTGGAATGTTGTAGAGGCAGTAAATTTAAGTTAATTTAAGAAAAAAGTTTCATATGTCTATGAATGATAAGAGATAGCTTTGAGAATTTATATTTATTTTATAAGTCATTTTAATTTAGTTTAGAGGATGGAACAGCCAAGATGGACCAGAAAGTTCCATATTGTTCCAAAACGTTATGTTATATGTTAGTATTTTGAGATTGAATTGATCATGTTACATTTCCTCTGATATCTTATTCCGGTAAACTTATTCACGAACTTGTTCCACATTCACAGGCTCACTAAAGTACATATTTGTGTCAGATAGAAACACTTCTTTTACCTGAAGTCGTTTGGATTAAACTAATAACACTTACTTTTCAGGGAAAAGTAAAATATCCCATAGAACAAATTAAAATTTTGATTCACTAGTTACTACTAGACCAACTTATTCCACATGTGAGTTTCTAATAAGAACAGTATAATCCTGCTATAACTAACTATCCGTGTTCACTAGTTACTATTATACAACATATTTCATACAAGGTGTTAATAAGGACAGTATAATCCCGCTCTGTATTTACTAGTTACTTCCAGACCAATCTATTCCATGTAAATTTCTAATAAGGAAAGTATAATCCCACCGTAACTAAGTCTTTATTAATTAGACCAACATGTTTTACATGTCAGATTTTAATATAATTTAAGGACAACATTGAACCTGGTTTTCTATTTAGACCGTTGCATCTACTAAACTAAAGTTTTAAAATACTCATAGCACCCCTCACCATTTAAATATTTATCAATCTTTTCCTTTAATTTCTTTAAATTAACTTCATCCACCATATATGAAGGCAACTCATTCGATCCTGTTTGAAATATATAGTATTTAATCTCAATATGACTCCTCTCATATCAAAATCTATACTTGTGTTCCATATTTATATTATTTTCACCACTACCTATGAAATAAAATTACATATCAATAGCATCAGTTCTCTCAAAAATCAATCTTAAATACCTCAGATACCCTCTAACACTTTCTTTTTTTTAAAAAAAAAATTAATAAATATTAACTTCTCTTCGTATGGCAACCTTTTCGAACAAACTTTTAAACTTTGTTAAATGACTTTGCAATGTATCTTTTATTAAATTTTCCAAAACGTCTGCCACCAATGATGTAACAATTTTTTATCACCTCCCTTAAAAATAGGAGTGGCATTAGCTAACTTTTAATCTTAAGACACTGCACAGTTTTCAAGGAATTACAAAAGTTGTAACACGTGGATTACATATCTAGTCTTCAACCTTCTTCAAAACCCTTGCGGAAATTTTAAATCCAGAAGTTCTATCAATCTTTAAATTCCTCTATTGTTAAGAAACTCGGAAGTAACGTGACCATCTATCAACTAGTCAGAATTAGGAATATTTTTTGAGGTTTTATCAATAAATATCGAAATAAATATTAGAACTTAATAACCCATTCACCTGATAATCATCAGATATAAGCCTTCTTGTAGCATCCATTAAAGACCCTTCTCCATCGATCCTAAATTATGCTTACCTCTGATGCACTTAATACTATCCTTTATATCCTTTGTGAACTAACATTTTTAAATTGCAGTCTTTTTCTACGAGAAAACATGCTTGTCTTGAATATTTAAAAAGTATTCTTAAAAGTTTTCCACGTTTGATCAATATCTATTATTAATTCAATTGTCCAATTCCAATAGAGAATTTTGGTCTAAACTGTTCAACATTTGCTTTAAAAAAATCAAAAGTAAAATCTCATTGTTCCTTTTCTCCATAGAAATAAAACATCAAACCCGACTGAGCTATGATTACTTGCATGTTTTCTAATCTCTAGCCTATCAGCCATTTCTAAATTAGAAGTTAACAATTAATTTAAAATACTATTGTTCCTAATGGGTTCTTTAACCAACTGGTGAAGAAAACCATCCTGAACAGTTTTCAAAAACTCGTCTCCACCTAAAACTTGACTTCAAAGTTTCCCATAATTATGACTTCCTAATTATTATCTCTCTATAGACCTGCTAGTTGATTTTACCAGTGTCACATGGTGGTCGGTAGCCACTTCCAATTAAAAACCACTTCTCCTTATAACAACTAACAGAAATCCAAATGGATTCAACCTTCTCGCTATTACTTTTAATATCCTAACTTGAATAGGCTATAACTCACATTTTTACATATAATTCCACTTTCTCTCACACTTTTTAATACTCTATCCCTATTAAACACATATCACCCTGTATTTCAAAGAAATTCCTGTCATCAAAACTGTTTACAATTGTGAGTTTCAATTATTCCAATTCAATCAAAATTTGTTTATTCAGTGCACTTATGCTGCCAGCATATATAGGTCTGACCTCGTGTGCTCCAGAAAAAAACTTAAGTTATTAGGCTTGGCTCTTCATGACACTAATACTCCAGACAAGTTGTATAAAAAGGGGTTAATATATTATTTCCCGTACAAACCCTTAAACCTTGTAATGGAATTTCTAAAGAACGGTAGTGTTGATTCATCGTCGTGGAATTAAATTATTTCAAGTCGAGTACGTAGGAATTCGATTGAGATTACTTAACTGTTCGTAGATTTGAAATGTAAAGAGATTCGTTCTACCGACTAAAAGTGTTGAATAACACACGTGAGCCAACACATTTGTTTTTTAGGTTTGAAAATATTGATTAATCTCTTTAAAAACCTACATTTTGTTTTTTACTGTTTTAGACGTTATCTTAGTGAAGCCAATTAAGGAGCGTGCACATGCGCAGCTGTGATCCTTGGCGGCACCGAGTTTGTAGATTTTCAGTGCTCTACTAAAATATGTTATTTATTACCAGCTTTCAAGACACATTCGTAATCTCTTTACAATCTGAAATTCAGGAGCGCGAGCTTACTGATTTATCATTATTGGTCCAACCACATTTGTTAAAAAAAAATTGTTCCAGCATACTTGGATGGCAAGTGTTATTGCTTTCGTTAAATATGCCCCCCAGTAGCACAGCGATATGTCTGTGGACTAACACCATTAGAGCACAGATAGTCCATTGTGTAACTTTGTGCTTAATTTCAAACAAATATTAGAAAATATGTATAAAATCACATAATTTCTGATACTGATATGGTCAGAAGTTCTGAAACTGGAAGTTAGGTTTTCGAATTTATGTTAAAAAGACGACTGACAGAGAATATACTGAAGACAATCTAATATATTTCTATTTGAAAGGGAAGAAAATACAAACAAGCAGCTTCAGAAAGGAGTCCATGTAATTACTTTTGTTGGAGCTTTAAGTTAATTAACAGAGGTTAAACAGGTCTAGAAAGCTAAATCAAGTTTGTTTACTTTTAAGTATTTAGAAAAAAGAACCGATAATGACCCATGATGGCCTTTATACGCACACTATACCAACTGCCCAGAGATAAAGAATTAATTCAGTCTGCAAATTACTCCTTAACACGATTACTGAAATCAATACGTCATTAGTTCTGTTCGGAGAATGAATGCTAGTTTCGGTAAATTTTTCGTGTGTTTCCTGTTCTGCAAAGATGGTACCCCACCTTTAAGAGTCAGATTTGGTCATCTTTTATTGTTTCCGCATTACTTTGAGACAATGTCATCTGTATTGTTTTATTGTTTCTTTTTGATTATAGAACGAACGATTAGCTTGCTCATTCCTCTATTGAAAATCAGACATGAACCGATACAACAAGTAGCTTTCTTTAGAGCATCCAGAATCCGGCTTTAGACGATATTGAAATCCTCTTGAACTATTGGTTACTATATTCAAAACATGTAAGTGGTTATGAAAGGTTATATAAAGAAATAAGCGTTAGGGATCGCAAGTGGCTTGATCTCGAACTCAATATGGACTTCAGACTAGCCATTGAAGCAATCATTAGTCGTCAAATGGTAAAGAACAAATTTCATTGGTTTAAATTACAATCCACAAGACTTGTTATATCTTCGAGTTTCACCACACATCCCAACTACAATATACAATGCTTGCTATATCCTCGTATTTCACCCACGCTTCACTTTATCATCAAGTAGTCTTAATCTCAATCACATAAAGCACTTATTCATCCTTTTTGAACATAGTATTATAACGTCAACTCACCTCAGCTCAACCAACAACTCAAACAAAACGTTATCAACCATATAACCTCTTGACCCGAACCATTTACCTCGATGTTTCCAGCTTTCATCGAAACATCTGCAACACCTGATAATCATAGCTTTTTAACAGAAAAGTCTCTGTTGGCGATCTTAAACTAAGCATTAGATCACTAAACTCTCAGCTCCCGGCCATTAGGTATCCGTGTATAACATTAAAAAACGAATCAAACAGTCTAATAACATACTCACTCAACGTCATAAACTTATGATTTATTACCAAGATTCCTAGAAAAAAAAACTATCATCACAGTCATTCCTAAATCAAATTCCAGTAATTCTAATCCCGATAACTTCAGACCAATCAGTTTGCTTTTGTTGTCATTTAAGAAACGTTCTATAATCTTAGGTGCAATGTTCGTTAGCTTTGGTCTCACATTAGAATCAGCACTAATCCTTCTTCTGTATTTGGCCTTCAGGACCACAAGTGATAAAACTCTTGTTTCACACAGCTACATAAAATTAAATGGCATCAAAAAACGACCTGCTTTGTCTGCGAGTTTCACATGCTCCCCAGTTCTTTGAATCCCAAACATTAACAGACAATTTATTTTCAGCTGTTAATTTAATGTCCCGTAGCAAGAAGGCTCCAATAAGCATTTTCGTAGGGAAATCTGTAGGCAGGTCTTTATTTCACAATATTCACAAGTAAAGACACTGACAGACAAGTCTTTCTTTTAAAATATTCACAAGTAAAGATACCAGCAGGCAGGTCTATATTTTTCAATATCCGCAAGTAAAAACATTAGTAAGCAGGTTTTTATTGTACAATATCCCTAAGTAAAGACACTAACAGGTAGGTCTTTATTTCATAACATCCCCAAGTTAAGACTCCAACAGGCAGGTCTATATTTTAAAATATCAACAAGTAAAGATACTAGTAAATTGGTCGTAAGTAAGATAAAAGTGTACAAGTTATGTGAAAAAAAGTCTAAGACTCTATGTTGTATTGTTTTTGAGTTAACTGTAGCAAACGCATTTTTTACTTGTGAATTTTCACACATTATAAAATAGACTTTTTCCACATAACTTGTACACTTTTATCTTACTTTTATAGTTGAATATTTAATATTTTGTCGGGCTTTTGTTCTGGATCTACTTGTTTGTTTTGTTTTTTGAATTTCGCACAAAGCTACTCGAGGGCTATCTGTGCTAACCGTCCCTAACTTAGCAGCGTAAGACTAGAGAGAAGGCAGCTAGTCATCACCACCCACCGCCAACTCTTGGGCTACTCTTTTACCAACGAATAGTGGGATTGACCGTCACATTATAATGCCCCCACGGCTGAAAGGGCGAGCATGTTTGGTGCGTCCGGGATTCAAACCCGCGACCCTCAGATTACGAGTCGAACACCTTAACCCACCTGGCTATGCCGGGCCCTCTGGATCTACTGTCTTCTGTTCTATATTTATTAAAACCTTCTAAAAAAAACATGAAGGGGATTCGCAGTCTATTAGTGGTCCGCAGACCAGAACTTCGGAACTTCTAATC
Source organism: Tachypleus tridentatus (assembly GCF_004210375.1). Lineage (NCBI taxonomy): Eukaryota > Metazoa > Arthropoda > Merostomata > Xiphosura > Limulidae > Tachypleus > Tachypleus tridentatus. Next base: position 69,994,556 of record NC_134833.1, on the reverse strand, counting down.
TAGACGACTCCACAATATGTTTCTTTTAATACGCTAAGCGATTAAATGATATTTCACAAAACGATCTCTCAACCTCTGTACACCTCCATAAAATTTGTTAAATCACGAACACACAAAGCGACATCTAACTCTTTATGTAGATCATTTCAAAGTCTATTTCTAACGCAGTTAATGTGTATTCGCTGCTGTAAACGTAGATGTTCAATATCTATAAACAAAATAGTTCTTATGTCTAATTACTCTAAACAGTTCTTATGTTTAATTACTCTAAATAGTTCTTATGTCTAATCACTCTAAACAGTTCTTTTTTTAATAACTTAAAGTTGTTACGTGCGAAATTGCGAGTGCCAACTGTGATTTTAATATTATTATTATTTCACTACTAAAAACTTAAAAATTATTCTCTGACGTTGACACAAATGGTTCTATGGTCTGTCGTCATCTGAGTAATAGAATTAAATCGTATAAATTTACTGACCTAATTGCAGTGAATAGACATAGATATCTTTCTTCTAGGAGTCATCCGCTGAAACAGCGGTACGTCTTCGGATTTACAATGCCAAAATAAGTGATTCGATTCTCACTTCGTGGATACAGCAGATAGCTTGATGTGGCTTTGCTATAAGAAACAAAAAACAAATTATTGTAGGATAGTTACATACTGTGTACAAAGTTTATGATATTCGTCTCAAAGTAACAACAATTCAGAAGTTGCAGGTAAGAGTCGTTCAGTATTATTTTTAGAGAAGTGTACTTGTGTTTTTACCTATATTCCTATTTTATTTGATATGTGTGTGATGGTGTTAATAACACACACCCAGAGCTCTTTGTACTTTACTATACCGGAGTTTGCAATAAATCTCTTTAATTTCAAATTTCCTTTATAAAACATACACACAGACGCATGTAACTATACACATCAGTGATGTCGAGAAACCCACTTGTTGAGAAATTTATATGCAAAAACGGCTCGTTTGGGTTGAGAAAATGTTTTACATAGAAGAGCGCTTCTAAATTATATCAAGAATTATATAGAATATATCAAATTATATAGAAGAGCGCTTTTATGTAAAACATTTTCTCAACCCAAACGAGCCGTTTTTGCATATAAATAACTATACACATATTATCATTCAATCATTTTTACTACAGCATGTCTTCCTTGAAAATAAATTATTCTTTAAATGCTATAATTATTGGTAAAACATCCTATTCGTATAGTTGTTAGTTTTAATCCCGTAACCCGTTGCGCCATTATAAAAACTTGGTGTTTATACACAAACAATTATCTAAGAACATTTAGAACGTGTCAGAATATTTTTCTTGTGCATGTCATACCAGCACAGTACTGATGGTAAGAAACTCCTGCTAATTTCTCAAAGTTTGCTTTCTTGGTTACGGTTTTGCTCCAAAATGTATATTTAAAAACAACAACATAGTGTTGTACATACAGAGAAACAATTTATTCAAACTTGATTACTTGTTAGACCTATTACTTGTAAAACATTAGTTGTTCGACTACATGACGCATTAGGCCTAAAAACTTGAAAAAGTGCATAGTACGACTTTATTATTTAGAAAGCCTAGTAATGCACTCCAACTTCTCTCCTTTTATTATTATTATTAGCTCCCGAACACAACTTTATTTAGAATAACTTATTTCAAAAGAAATCGAAATCACTTATCTCAAAAAAGATAAAGTACATTTTACAAATATTCTATACCTATTTTTTTCCACAACCTTTTTCTTTCGCATATTATATATCTCGTTTTATCAACGTGACCTAAGCGTGAGGTTCAAAGTCAAATTTCAAAGCAGTTAATTATTTAAAAGCATTTGTAGTTTTGTTGATCAAAAATACTAAAGAAGTATTAGTTGTTTGTATTAGAAATTACTTTGAGGCTTGTATAATGCGTTGCCTGTCTTGAAGTTTGCGCTAACGAAGTAAAAACTAATTCGTGACGTACTGCTTCAATATCTACAATTTATATTCTTATCATGCCGCTAATCCCCCAGAAATGTAATAACCTAGTGGTAGGAAAATTTAATGGTATGGTTCTCAAGTTCTGTAAAATATTTTCGTTTATTAAGGTGACACCTATTCTTCAACAGATTTTGAAATTTTCGTTCTTTCTTTGCAAGAACTCGGTAATCACGTTCCCTGAGTATAAATTATATTGTATAACACGAGTTCCTATGTAATATTTTCCCATAAACATCACATATTTCAGGTCAGGATTAATGAATTAAAAAATATATTTCTTATCTATTGCCTTAAGTAGTACCACTTTAAGAACTGAAGTTGTCGCTGTGTAACGTCCTCTAAGTTCTTTGTTACCAGGTGCTTTAGCTAGTACAGTTGTTAAATGTTTCAAGCAAATTTTAGTGATTAGTTAAGGCTTATAACACAGGCAGTTTCATCGCTTCCTATCCAATCTGATCTTTAACATTGCACAAGTCATCAATGTGCCAGACTGGCAGTCTACAACCTAAAACCTATGGCTACACTTTGAATAACTATTCATATTTATTAATCTTAGGATTATTAGTTCTGCTAATCTTTACACAGAGTATGCATATATTTTGTTTTTCCTGTACTGTAGCGCCCTCTCTAAGTGTTTTTTGGAGTTTTTACTAACCATTTCTCAAAACTATATAATGAAGTTAGATACCAAATTTGAGAATGATAAAATCATCTGTTTTTTATTATACACGATACTTTTATCATTTTTTACTTCCTCATCTATCATAATTATACTCTTAACTATCTTGATATTCCAAAGTAGCAATGTCGTCTCTTCCTCATTCACTCTTCGTGCAATTCCACTCCTGACTGGAAGGTTTATTAGATATGGCTTATTCCAGTGACAAGATATTGTGACCAGTGCTAAGAGTCATTTACCAAAAGGATTTCGGAATGATCACCAGTATGAAAATTGTACTTAAGTTACAATGAAAATAAAAGTAGTTACGTAACAAACAGCCAAATTATTATAGAAAAGGCATGTTGAATGATTAATTCTACATCATGTGAAAAAACTGTTTCATTCACTACATGCATTGTAATTATCACGTGTTATCTGCTCGAAGCATGTTGACTGTTATAGAGAACCAATGTTTTCTTCTTTCCGCCATTCTAACATAGCTATTATATAATGTTCCCCTGCAATCTCTGATGTTATCCATCCACACAATTCTTGAACCTCTTCTACTTCTTCCGCCATTCATTTTTCCTTATAGTAACTGTCTCTCTATGTCTGAAATATTCACACTGTCTTTTTAGTTTCGTCATTTCTAATACTTGTTTGTTTATTTTATATTCTGTTCAATATATCTTCAGTACTCTCCTATAGATCCACACCTCAAATGTCTCATAGTTTCCAGCAATCGTTTTAGATATTGTTCATATTTCAGTGGAATCACAGCGTTTGACAAATATCATCTGTGTTCGCACGTTAATGTTTCTCAGTGTTGATATTTTTGAAACGTTGCTTAATACACTCCTGACTATTTCTAAGCTTCTTCGCTCTTACCATCTTCAGTACTCTTATCTTCTACAAGAAGAAATTTTATTATTTGTTCAATTGATGTTCCCTATATGGTTAGGTTGATTCAAAATACATCTTAGTTTATCGTTACCACCATTTGCATGGTCTTTACAACATTCATCTGCATTTCATAGTTTTTCATTCTTTTGAAATTTACTTGTAGATCGATACACTTAGAGTTAGAAGTGCTATGTCGTCCGCATATCTTTAGATTTTAATTCCACCAATCGCTACTTCCCTTATGTGTTTTATTTCCCTAAATACTTATCTGTCTACAAGTTTAACAAACTAGATGATAGTACATATTTTGGTTCTTAATCATTTCTTGAACTTAAGCTCTGATGTTACTCTCTGTTCTGGTCTAACTACTTCTGTTTGTTTCCAATGCATCTAAACTATGGTGTTACTCTCTGTTCTGGTCTAACTACTTCTGTTTGTTTCCAATGCATCTAAACTCTGGTGTTACTCTCTGTTCTGGTCTAACTACTTCTGTTTGTTTCCAATACATCTAAACTCTGGTGTTACTCTCTGTTCTGTTTGTTCCAAACTCTGGTGATACTTTCTGTCATCTTCTTACTACTTTTATTTTTTCTCAATACATCTTTGACTCTGGTGTAACTCCCTCTTCTAGTCTTGCTACTTATGTTGGTTCCAAACACATCATAAACTCTGGTTTTACTTCCTGTTCTTTTCTTACTACTTCTCTTTGTTCCCAATGCACAATAAACTCTGAATTTACTCTCTCTCCTGTTCTTACCACTTCTATTTCTTTCCAACACATATCAGACTCTGGTGTTACATTTTGTTCTATTCTTATTACTTCTGTTTGTTCTCAATAGATCTTAAACTCTGATGTTACTACTTCTGTTTGTTCCCAATACATCTTCAACTCTGGTTATATTTTCTATTCTGTTCTAAGTACTTCTGTTTGTTCCCAAAACATCTTAAACTTTGGTGTATCTTTCTCGTCTACTCTGACCACCTTTGTTTCTTCCCAACATATTTAAACTCTGGTGTTACTCTGTGTTCTCCTCTTAATATTTCAGTTTCTTCCCAATACAGCTTAAGCTCTAGTGTTACAACTTCTCTTTGTTCCCAATACATCTTTAAATCTGGTTTCACTCTCCGTTCTGTTCTTCCTATTTTTGTTGAATTCCAACACATCTTAAACTCTCATGTTACTTTCTGTTCTGTTCCTACTACTTTTGTTTGTTTCCAACACATGTTAAACTCTCATGTTATTCTCTGTTCTCTTCCATTCTTAGTGCTTCAGTTTGTTCCCAATGCATATTATACTCTGGTTTTACTCACTGTTCTTATCTTACTACATCTCTTTGTTCCCAACACATCTTAAACGCTGGTTTTACTTTCTGTTCGGTTGTTACTACTAGTGTTTGTTCCTGATACATCTTAAATTCTGGTGTTACTTTTTCGTCTGTTTGGTTCTTACTACCAGTATTTGTTCCCAATACATTTAAAACTCTGGAGTTACCTTTCTTCTGTTATTTCTGCTTGTAGTGTTACTACTTCTCTTTGTTCCCAACACATGTTAAACTCTCGTGTTACTCTCTGTTCTCTTCTTTTCTTAATGCTTCTGTTTGCTTTCAATACATATTTTACTCTGGTTGTACTCCCTTTTCTGTTCTTAATACTTCTGTTTTTCCCCAACACATCTTAAACTCTGGTGTCACTACTTCTGTTTGTTATCAATACATCCTAAATTCTAGTTTTACTCATTATTCTGTTTTTACTACTTATGTTTGTTCCCAATACATCTTAAACTCCGGTTTTATTCTCTGTTCTGCTCTTACTACTTATGTTTCTTCCCAGTGCATCTCAAATTCTGGTGTTGCTCCCAGTTCTACTCTTATTACCTCTGTATATTTCCAACATATCTTAAACTCTGGTTTTACTCTGTATTCTTCATCTACTACTTCTGTATGTTCTCAACACATTTTAAACACTGATGTTACTACTATTGTTTCTTCCGAATACATCTTAAAGTCTAGTGTTACTCTCTGTTCTGTTCTTAGTGCTACTGTTTGACCACAATAACTTTCAAACTCTACTGTTACTCTAAGTTTTCGTCTTAGTACTGCTCATTCTTCCCAACACATCTTAAAGTTTGATGTTGCTCCTTCTATTTTTCCCAATACATCTTTAACTCTGGTCTTACTACTTCTGTTTGTTCCCAACTCATCTTAAACTCCGGTGTTACTTTCTGTTCTGTTCTTATTACTTCTCTTTGTTTCCAATACATCTCAAACTCCAGTGTTACTCTATGTTGTCTTCATAGTGCTTCTGTTTGACCACAATACGTCTCAAACTCTTGTTTTCTTCTCTATCTGCTCTTACTAGTTCTTTCTTATCCTAGTATATCTTAAACTCTGGTGTTACTTTCTGTTTTGTTCTTACGACTTCTGTTTGTTCCCAATACATCCTAAAGTTTTGCTTAACCTTTTATTCTGTTCTTACAATTGCTATTCCTTTCCAATACATTTTAAACTCTAATGTTACTCTCTGTTCTGTTCTTTCTATTTGCGTTTGTTCCCAACACATCTTAAACTCTGGTGTCATTCCTTCTTTATTTTCTCAACACATCCTAAACTGTGGTGTTACTTTTTGTTTTGGCCTTAATACTTCTGTTTGTTCCAAACATATCTTAAACTCTGGTGTTATTTTCTGTTATATTCTTACTACTTCTGTTTGTTCTCCATACACCTTAAACTCTGGTGTCTTTCTCTCTTCTGTTTTTACTACTTCTGTTTGTTCCCAATACATCTTAAACTTTTTTGTTACTTTTTATTCTATTCTTACTACTTCTGGTCGTTCACAATACATCTCAAACTGATGTTTCTCCCTGTTCTGTTCTTACTACTTCTCTTTGTTCCCAATCAGGGTCGTAAATTTTTTACACCCGATGGGGGGGTATGATTTTTGCAACCACTTATGTGGACTGTTCAATTTGCAAATTGGTAATCTTTGATTATGTGAACATGAAAGCTGTAAACATGCAGTCACAGAGTAATCTTGTTGCCACGATACTTGCATGTATACTTAAGCCTACTGACTGACACTTACGAACTATCGCTTAGATCGAAAAGCTTAGAAGCGCGCCCATATTAAAGATGTACATGTAGGCAACTGAAAAAGCCTACATCTAGGCCTAATTATGTAATTCGATTGGCAAGAACACGAGAATCACAAGATCAAATACACAATTTATAGGCCTGTGATGCAATAAAACAATTCAACAGACCAAACTGTAGGGGGAGATGATTGTATGCACCATACCCCCATCTAAAATGAAGGGGGTGTATACCCCCATCCCCCCAGGATCTACGCCCCTGTTCCCAGTACATCTTAACCTCTGGTGTTACTCCTTGTTCTATTTCTACTACTTCTTTTTTGTTCCCAACACATCTTAAACTCTGGTGATACTTTCTGTTCTATTCTTACCATTTCTGTTTGTTCCCAACACTTCCTATACTCTGGTGTTACTCCCTTTTCTGCTCTCATTACTTCCGTTTCTTCCCGAGACATCTTAAACTCTGGTGTTACTCTCTGTTCTGTTCTTAGTGCTTTTGTTTTTTCCCAACACAATATGAATTCTGGTGTTACTTTCTGTTTTATTTTTGCTACTTCTGTTCATTCCCAATTCTTTTTGAACTAGTGTTTTTTCCCTGTTCTATTCTTAATACAATTGTTTTTTCCCAACACACTTTAAACTCTGGTGATACTTTCTGTTCTGGTCTTACTACCTCTGTTTGTCCCCAACTCATCCTAAACTCCGGTGTTACTCCCTGTTCTGTTCTTTCCACTTCTCTTTGTTCCCAACTTACCTTAAACTTTTTTTACTCACTGTTCTGGTCTTACTATTTCTGTTTTTTCCCAAGACATCTTTGTGATGAAATAGAGACCTTTGTTGTCAGTTTCTATCTTCTGTAAGGGTTGTATCATAATTAAGTGTTTTATCCTCTCAAAAGCCTTAGTGTAATATATAAAGAATGTGTGTACATTTTGTTGGACTTCTCTGGTACGTTTACAAGTTGTTCTCAGAACAAAAATACATTCTTTTGACTCACACTTTTGTTGCTTCTCATTGCTGTATTACTTTCAAGAGTAACTTTGTGATATGTCTCATTAAAGTGATTATTCTCACGTCTGTACAGTTCCGTGCTTTGAGATTTTTTGGTAGTAGAACAAACATAGATTGTTTCATTTCTGTTGGTTTGTATTCTTGGTTGTATATTATATTACATAAATAAGTAATAATATTTATGTTGTAATTAGGTAATGCCTTTGACATTTCTACTGACGAATTACCTGGTCCAGTTAAGTTTATGATGTTCTCTACTTGATCTGTAATTATGGTTTGTCAAGTTTTTTGCTCCAAAGACTGGAATCGGTACTCTGTCATCATCGTATAAATCTGACGTAAATAAATGCGAATGGTTAAAGCGTGGCCAAGTTAGCCTGAAAACCATGTTACTGTGGGGATCTCCACCACGTGAGATAATACCTTTATTTATGATATATTGGTTGAGGAATAATTCGTGAGCGTTTTTTCAAGTTAAAAAAATATATTCATAAATGAAACGCTTTCGCAAAATATTTCATGTCATTTGGTAGATAATTTTTTGCTCTAATAGATGGTGTGTTTGATTTCCATATGTCTTTAATGTTTGCTTTCATTTTCAGCTCATTAAATGGAATGTCAAGTGGACAAAATCGAGCATTTTCGACACCATCTGCTTTTCGCATTTAATTTCTTGCAATTTCGTTTAAAACAATGCATACTATATACCTAGGTATTACATGAAATAAAGTATCATAATAAATGTTTTGGATGTAATGTGTTCATGCATTGAAATATTGTATAGTCTTGCATGTAATGCTTGAATGAAATGATTTAAAAACGCTCACGAATTATTCCTCAATAAGGCTTAATTAGAACAAGTAACTCATGACCTTTTCTCACAGCAGTTTACGTGACACTGAGCAAGTTACGTATTATAACTCTTTAAAGATCTCCATATAATTTTACTATACGGTGTTTTAAAGAACAACTTAAATATTCTAATTTATATTTCAATCAAAAACTCCTTTTTTAAACAGGCATGTGCAACGTATATTGAATAATTCAATCTGCATCGAGAGCTGCCCGCGAACTTTTTTTTAATATAATTAGTCAAGGAACAAAAACGACTGTCTACAAACTGAGAAAATCCTAGAATTAAATCACTTTTAAGAAATAACATATAATGAGCTCATTTTCATTATTTTATTTTTATCTTATTGGTTATTACCGTGTATATACGGGACAATCACCGCTGTAGACTGTCTAAATATACGTGTGTGTTTTTTCTTATAGCAAGGCCACGTCGGGCTATCTGCTGAGCCCACCGAGGGGAATCGAACCCCCGCTTTTAGCGTTGTAAATCCGTAGACTTACCGCTGCACTAGCGGGGGGCTGTCTAAATATACGACAAGAGCTATAACAAATTCATGTAAGCTAGTTATTATGTTTCCCGCAGGAAGGAAAGTTGCATTAAAAGAGAGGTTGACATTTTCTATACAGAAAACAACGTAGTATAATACGTCGTTTGATAGATCAAAGTGTATTAACTGTAAGAGAGGACTATTAACAAATCCTGAAATAGAGGATGTGACAGGTTGGTAGGAGTCCGATATTTCTAACTGTAACCAAAACAACTTGAAGGTTATAAGAATTATGGTTTGTCTGAACGATGATATTATTATAGTGAGTAATTTCGTAACTATTAAATAAATTGGAGAACAGAGTATGCCTGCAGAAAATACTTCACATTCTCACATTAGGAGAAATTTTGTTTTTTAATGTTGCCTTATAAATTTAATAACTTAAAATATATAATGCCGTAATGACATACAATATTTGGGTATTTTGGCTAAAATAAATCCTACGATTTTCCTCAAAAAGTAGGAAATTATGAGAGGTTATAGGCTTAGCAATATTGGCGATAAACCTTTTAAAAAACACGCAAAAAAGTGTTAGTCTTAAAGCAAAATTAAAGGTGAAAAAAACAGTAAAATTAGGACTTCGTTCAAAGATATTTTACCACTTCCACGGCTAATAAAACTTTTTCGTTATACAGAATAAAAACAAATTTAATGGTAGACCAACTTATAAAAGGAACCGTAACAATAATCCAGGTTTAGGTATACTCATTAAAAATTTCTTATCTGACAGTCCTTCTATTATTTGTCTTTTCTCCAGGTGTAAATTGAAATTGAAAATAAATGGAATATTCATAATAAATCATGGAATATATGGTGAGGGTTGATACAAAAAAATCATTTTGAAAAGGGTAGATAAAATATACCAAGAGTATGACGTTGTTGATTTTGATGAAAAAATAATTTTGTAGAAAGGCACAAAATACGCCTATTTTATTATATCAAATTAAATGTGAAATCTTCGATATATTTACTTATTACAAAAACTAAAGTACTTCATTAGTACTTTATCAAGAAATATATCGGTTCCAAAGATAACAGAAGGAATAATTTTCTCATATCCAGAATAAAACAAAACTTAAAGATAGACTAAACTGGTGTAGAATAAGTAATGATCTTCTAGAAATAATAATTTGCATTGAAAATTCCTTAATTTAAAGTCTTCTATCGTTCCTTCTTTTCTTCTGAAGTAAATTAAAATCGAAGTTAAATGGAATATCCGAGAGAAACCAAGACATAACTCGTGAGAATTTTAATTAAAATAATTCCATTTCAAAAGAGTACATCAAGTGCATCTTTGTAGTTTAACAAGAGAGAAAAAGATTTTTCATGAAATTTTAGAAATCTACCTTCCTAATTTTCATGAAAAAAGGGATTTTGTTTTCGAAAACCGCATAATACTGCGTATTTTAATATAAAATTAAGTGTAAAATCTGTAATATACTTATTTCTTCTAAAATCTCAATACTTAATATTAATACTACAATCAAAATAAGTTACTGCTTTTAAACTTAAGAATCATAATACTTTTCTCACATCCACACTAAAAAATAAAAAGTGGAGTAAATTACGTAAGAAACCTTAATGGTATTCTAGCTGATTTTTAGGATTTTGATTAAATATTCATTTTTAAGGTAATCTATAAATTGTCTTTTCTTCAGAATTAAATTAAATTCGAAAGAACTTGAAACATTTACAATATATAGAGGCTTAGGTATTGATAGTTTTTATTAAAAGAATACTATTGTTAAAAGCGTACATTAAATGCATCTCCATAGTATAATAGCAGGAAAATACTTTTTCACGAAATTTTAGAAAATTACCAATGGTATATTTTTTCGAAGCATACAACAAAGTGCGCATTGCAATTTGAAGTTAGTGCAAAATCACCAATTGTGAATATTAGGACAATCTAGGAAACAAAAATGATGGCCTTAATGCTAAATAATATATCGTTTCCACACACACACGTAAAAACGTTATTTTTTATTACGTATAGAATCAATTTTCACTTGTTTTATCTGGGATATTTGTGACAAATCCGAATATAATTCCTTAGAGGTTTGAGAGGGAGAAGAAATGTTGTACGTTGTTATAGTGTCATAACATGACATTTTTTTTTACGAGACGTTTGAAAAATACCAAACGTGTACTGTTCATAATTTTCATTTTCAAGACTGTAACAATAGGTCATTAAAGAAAAATAATATATCTCTCCCAAAATTAAAAATAAACAATTTATCTTGTACAATTTTAAAACAAACTTCAAGGTTGCCTAGATTTAAATACAAGAATTTATAACTTTCTATAATTAGGAATTATAGTTGAAAATTCTTATTTCAAAAACCCTTCCGTTGTTTCTCTTTTATTCAAAAAGTAATGTAAAGTCGAAACTAACCGGAACATATAAAGGTGTTTTTGTTGTTTTTTTTCTTTAACAAAACACTTCATTTTGTAAAGCGTTCATAAAATGCACTTTTCTAGTTAAATAAAGTGAAAAAGAGAATATGGTCAACCAATAAGACGTTTATACTTATTTTTACACTATTTAAAAGCAGCATTCAAACAAGTTTTTATTAATATTTTAAATTAGGTATAATATACATACAGGCTGCAGTTTCACACAGGGGAGGGTCTGAAGGGGTTCGGTCGAACCGCCTCTTTTTGTGATGTAAAAAAACACTTATACAATTATAAAGCAGATGCTTATAGTATTTAACGTTTTCTACATGGTCCACATTCTTCTGATGAAGGACTAGCATTTTTCGGCTTGAAATAGCCACATGCAATGGCTTTTATTGACACTTTGTTATTGGATGCCGAAGCCGTTTTGGTACTGTCAAGTTTTGTAGATCTAGTTCCTTACAGTAGGTGTTTGTGACTTGTTGGCGATAAATTTCGACAATAAACAAATAGTACACAGTCCAGTTGTTTTCAAATAATATATTTAAACAAGTCAAACGTATTACAAATTTTTGTGGATTTCATGTAAAAGGTCATACAATTGTTTAAACTATATTTCATGCAATCTTTTTTCCATAGCACTCATTTTTATATACTTTCTGGGAGGCATCCCTCCGATCCCCACAGCATTAACATGCTTTGTATGCTGCCTGTGCTTAGTGTGAAATCTCCTATTATGTTTTATTTCTTAGAAACACTCATGAATGACAATTAGGGCTTTAAGCTACTTATACTTTTATTAGCAACAAATGGCAACACAAGTTTCTAATTGCTTTATTTTTATATATTTATTCTATGATTATACATATTGTTTTATAGCGTCACACTCATACTTTCTTTATATGAATATTCTTGCTGATCATAGAGAACAATTAACAGGTTGTGTATGCTTGATGAATGATAAAATCGCATCGCAAGGTTTCAAGCAGTTAGTTGGTTGGCTTGGTGTTTCATGGCACAAAGGAACTAAGCTATCTGCGCCAAACATCTGGTAAAAAGTTTAAATTAAAGTAAAATTATTAAAATTCATAAAAGGAAATTAAGGTAAAACAAAACAAACTTGAATTTTTGAATTCAAAACATGAATAGCATTATATCCAATTTAACATCTAGCCTACAGTGGTAAAAGAAAAACTACAGTAAGACTAGTTGTAAAGGAATTTCTGTAGCATAACTGTAATTATCATAATTCGCCAGGAAGACTAACAGGTAAGTTCAAAAATCACCGTTAGTCATCTGAAGTTGGCCTTTCCAATCCTAGTTTCCAGTTATTTGACGTTACAGACATTTTCTAATTTCAAATCAAACAAGATGGACTTTGATTCTTAAAAGGGAATTACATTTAAAAAAGGTCTAATGTATAATGTAAAAACTTAAATAGCATTAAAAAGATTAATGACCTTTAAAAAACAAAAACATTTCTAAGGTGTTCAGTGTCACCATCACTAATAACACTGTCTAACGTTACGGATAAACTTTGGGACAGAACATGTTTAAAATGGTGCCGTCGTTACAACTCTCAATGACGGCAAGAGAAATGGCATACAGTTCAGCAGTGAACACAGAAGCTATAGAGGGGATTCTGTGCACAATCATTGAACCACAACAAACCATGGCAGAGCCCATACATTCACCTGATTTTGAACCATCTGTATAAATAGGAATGGAAGAATGGTTCGAAAGATGTTCAGCAAATAACAGACAGTATTTCCAATCGGGAGTGTCTGATTTCCTCAGATGACTTAAAGATAGGTAACAACTGGGGACTGTAAGAAGCCATGGTGGGATGGGCTGACCAGTGGATGTAGCAATGTTATCCAAGGACAGACCCAATTCATCCAACTGCACCTGGATACAAAGGCCAAAAGGAGCAATGACAGGTCGTCTGTTATGAAAAAGTATGGCCCACCGAGGAAGGAAAGCACAACCCCAGGTGGGATGCTTTGGTAAGGAATGAAGTTTTGAGGCATATAGTAAAGACAGATGCAAATGACAGAGGTACAAAGAAGGTTCATGAGACTGTGTATAAGCTCTGGACTGGGGAAGTGCAGAAAGTCCTGGGGCAGAGCCGAAGTGCCTGATGATGAACGGGGTCCAGCATCTTTAAGGCCAAGGCCCTGGCGGAGCCATAGACCAGTGATCCATAATCTAGTTTTGATCGGATAAGAGCACGATATATCTTTAGCATAGAACAACTACCCAAGTGGTGGAAGAGAGGACACAGATGACATTCAGTGCTCTTGTACATTTGACCCGTAGCTGCTTTACGTGTGGTATAAAGGTCAGCTTACGTTCAATGATAAGCCCCAAGAACTTTGTCTCAGGAACCACAGGCAGCACAATTTCACCAATATAGAGTTCAGGATCAGGGTGAATACTCCATTGGGGCAAAAGTGCATTCAAACTGTTTTAAAGAGAGAGAAGTTAAAGTTGCTGTGGCCCACTTTAGTAAACGATTGAGGGCAGTCTGTAGCTGCCGCTCAATATACCTCTTGTCCGATGACTGACATGAGATGTGAAAGTCGTCGACATAAACCCCGTTTGCAACAGTAAGAGGAAGTTGTTCAGTGATGGCGTTAATCGTTATACTGAAAAGTGTGACACTCAAAACAGCCCAGAGGGACTCCAAGTTCCTGTAGAAAAGAACGGAAAAGTGTCGAACCCACACAAACTTGGAATCTTCTGTCCATTACAAAATTTAATAAAAATGGGTAAATGGCCACGTAACCCATATATATCGAGGTCTCGCAAAATGCCATACCTCCATGTTGCATCATAAGCCTTCTCAATGTCAAAGATACAAGATGTTGTCATCTGAGAAAGCTTCTCTGATTGACGTTTGAAGTCAAATTAGGTCGTCCACAGTGGAGTGCTGTCGTCAGAACCCACACTTGGTGGGCGAGAGGAGGTTGTTTGATTCGAGGAACCAAACAATAAGAGCACTAACTTTCCTCTCTAAAGTCTTACAGTGACAGCTCGTCAAAGCACTTGGACGGTAGTTTGAAGGAATTTTGGGATCCCTCCCAGGCTTAGAGAAAGGTAGGACAATAACCTGGTGCTAGGCATCAGGGAAAAACAATCTCCTGCAGATTCAGTTGAAGAAAACAATCAGAATAGCAGGAGAAGCACGAGATAGATTTGCAACATTTCAGGTCCGATAGATGTACTACCAGACCAATGAAGGGCCAGTTTGAGTTCCACCAGTGTAAAGGGACGATTGTAGTCATAGAGACAATCAGCTCGAAAGGAAAGAGGTGATCGCTCTGCCTCTGTCTTGATGGCTAAGAAGATGGAGAAAGAAGTAAAAGTGCTAGATATCTAACAAAAGCTTTCACCTAGTTTTGTCAATGCTCCAAGTATCAGCTACTTCCTAGCCATTAGAGAGCAAGATCGAGAAAGGGACAGAATTATATTGCCCACTAACCTTTCGAATCTTGTCCCATATGACTTTGGAACTGTTGATAGAACAAATACTAGTTGTGAACTTAATCCAAGATTTCTTATGGCTTGATGTCTTACTTGCCAAGCATTTACATGGGCCTGCTCTAAAGCAATATAGTTTGAAAGTATGAAATACCTACGAAAGGTATCCCAGGTCAGGTTTTGAGCCTTCTGTGCCATGTGGTAGGCAGGATTCCACCACGGACGAGAATAACGTGAAAAACGAGTTGAGGCTTTAGGAATCGATTGAGCAGCTGTTTGGACAATACAGTCAATTACTACTTCCACACAGTCGTCTATCGATGGCTTACAGACGACAGCAGGGTCAAGTTCTGAGAGAGCCTGGTAAAGCTTCCACTGAGGGAGGCGGGTCGAGTGGTATTGATCACAACCAATATCTCTCAAAACGATAGGAAAATTATCACTGCCCCATAAGTCATTGTCAACCCTCCAAGAAAAGTGAGAAAAAAGTGAAGTGGAACAGACAGAGAAATCAATAGCAGTAGAAAACTGACTAAGTACATGAAAATAAATATAAACACTAGTACTGCTGAGAAAAAGGTTGTGATCACAGACCATACGTTCCATGGAACGACTCCCTCAACACTTCTCCAGAGGAGATGATGTTCATTAAAGTCCCCCAGGATTAAAAAGGGAGACGGCAACTATTCAATGAGAGCATCGAGATCTGATTGATCATAAGTCTCTCCAGGCGACACGTAGAGGGAACAAACAGTGATGGTACAACTCAAGGAAACACGGATGACTACAGCCTCCAAGGGTGTGTCGAGTGGGAAAGACGGTGAGCACATGCTGATCAATCAGCAGTGCCTCCCCTCCATGCACTTGTACATCACACAGCCTGTCACTTCTGTACAAAGAAAACCACCAAAAGGTGACTGTATCAGCAGGTTTCAGACATTTTTCTGTAAGGAATGACGTACAGAATGGAAGGAAGCAATAAGTGCTTTGATGTTATACAGATTAGAAGTAAACCTTGACAGTTCCTTTGTATCAAAGTGGCCATTTTTATTTATGTGTAGGCGACTTGGGTGGAGATCCCTTCTGTTTACAACCACGTATTTTTTTCTTTATTGTCTTTATTCGAGGGAGGTCTGTCGACCTCCATGGTCAATTGGCCAGGTCTTTGCTGTTGGAAAAGGATTCCAGCGACTGAGAATGTGAACGAATGATCGTTTTGCATCTTTGGGTGGGTGAAGAAGATGTATCCGAAGAAATGTCCGTACCCGAAACCAAAGGAAGTGGATCTTGGGATTTGCTGGAATGTATGTTAGGGACATAGATGCGTGTTGAAGTTGATTCATCATTCATCAACTTTTTAACCATGGATGTCAAAAGACTTTCATTTGGTTTGAGAATTATTCTTCTGGAGGTACAGAGAGAGATCAGTCTGCACTCCCACTGTAGTAGTGGAATGAAGTGCAGCAGCATAATCCGAGTGAAGTGGTAGGCATCGTGGTACTTGCCACAGTAACGAGCCTACAACAAGAAACCATGACATGACATCTTTGAGTGACCAAACCACTGACGCTGGAAACATCTGAAAGGGTTTGGAATGTATGACCATACCCTACAATTAAGATAACTTGCCTTGATCATGACAGGTGGATGCACTGATGTAAATGTCAGAATAAGGATATTGGTTGGCATCATAATTCCATCTTTATGAGTGGAGATATGCCTCACTGCAGAAACTCCTTGGGTGGAGAAACCAGCGAGAATCTCCGACTCGGGGATGTTCTTCAAATTCCTCTCAACAATAACTCCTTGTGACGAATTCAAAGTAGCATGAGATGTAACCTCAATAGGTATATCCCCAATTGCCTTTGAATGCAAGAGGAGTTCACTGTATTGAGATGAGAATGTTTCCACCAATATGTCACAAGAGCAAAGCTTCTTTACTAACTTTGGAGAGCCACTAAGTCCCTCTAGTTCCTTCTGAATAAAAAAGGGAGACATCTGCCCTAAATTTAGGTTTGTCTAAAAGAGAATGTATTACAAGAAAATGAGGTACAGGTGTTACAGATATTGAAGATTGCTGCTCAGGATTTTCAAGATGTGGTCGTTTACCTATGGACTGTTTTTTCACTATTTTAGCTAAGTTTGTATTTGGAGGATCCATAATAGAAAAAGAATACGATGGGATGCACTATAATGCCAAAAAAGGACACTGCAGCAATGCCAGGATTTCGTGAGCAATATAACAAAACACCAGCATCAGATACAATGTCCACAACACCTGTTGAGAACATCCAACAGTGAGACTTGGTTGACCCTAGCCCAAGTGAACCAGTCAATTGATCCTAGGAGGACACCCCAAGGCTGCTCATCTACAGGAATTCTAGGTATAAATGGAGGGTTATGATTTGACCCCCCAATCACCAGGATCTTCTCCTCCCCTTCATGGGTCACCACACACAGCAAACATGTGGATGAATATTTAGATCCCAGGAGGGGGTACATTTTAGTTTCTTAAGCACATAATTTATTATTGTTGTGGTGTGGTTTAGGAGAAAGCCACATTCAGCTATGTGCTGTGTCCACCAAAGAGAAACAAACCCCAGATTTTAACTTTGTAAGTTCATAAACATACCTCTGAACCATCAAGTGCATAAAGATTCAATTCAAAAAGTTATCTAGGCAGCTATGATGCAATATAAATAACTTTCAAGATGCACTCATTAATATTGTTTTAAATTTATCATAAAATATCCAGGTAGGTATTTTATTATAGTATAACTTCCTACTAATATTACCTATAACTGGAGCTTCTACTACCACAATAGCTGCCAACATCTGGATGTAAAAGTTTCTTATTCACAACCCGAATGATAGAAACTTCTTTCTTTCTTATTTCTTTTTTTCCTACTACTATCTCCAGACAGTGAAGGATAACATAGATGTGGAACATTGTGGGATAAAACACATTTACTCACATTGTGCTCTCTTATTATACTTCTTGTTTTAGTCTTTACATGTGAGGCTTTACAACTGGAATTAATATAGATACATGGTGTATCACAATTACAACGTATCATAGGTCTACTTCTGCAGTCACCTTCAAAGACCAGGTCATATCTTATATCTCAAATTAGAGCCTAAATCTTGGTTACTTAATTTTAATAGCACATTTTGTATTTTGTATTTTTAAGACTTATTGTCTTTTATTATATATATAATTAATATACAATTAATAACAGCATTGAAAAATATTACATAAAATTTTTTTTTCTTAATGTTATACCAAAACTAACTTTCAAATATCATCCTAAAAATTAACATAGTTCAAGAGTTCAACTAGATTACAGCCTTAATAACGTCTTGTTGGACAATGGGTGATAGTAAAGACCACCCTTAGTGAACAGTGGAGTACAGTATAAATCACCATTAACAAACACTGGAAGAAACTCATACCTACAAGTATCAGTTCCTATATATAATTAACCAAGTTAGCTACAAAAAATATTGAAACAAGAAACTCAAAACTATAAAACTGATTTGCTTAAGATTTAAAAATATTTGCCCCTATTTTGGGAAATCACTGTAATTATGTTATATCAAGCTAAATCAGTGATACTTTCTTAAAGTTCGAGTAATTCAGTTTTGTAATCTTGACTTTATTACTTCAATACTTTTTGTATCATTAGATCCTGCTATATTACTATAGCTAGCTAGGTTACATATATACACATATATATTTCCCTGCTTGTCTTTATAAAATGTAATTGTTTATTACACTTGTTTGTTTCCTGATAATAATGACTATGGTTATTTGTTTGTTGGTAAGTACAAAGTTACACAACAGGCCACCTGTGAGGGGGGGGGAATAAACTGAGTGGTACTTAATTTTGTATGAATACTTTATTAATTACCAAATAAACTATGAAATGGTTTATTGTATAATGTTAAATATTTTGATGGATTAAATGTATAACAAACTTCTACCTATAGTTCTAATTAACACCATCTGTGACAAGAATTGAAGTTAAAAACTTTCAAAAACGGACCATTAGACTTGTTTAGGATTACCTTGGAACCTCAAAAATCTCTTAATGTAAACAAGTCATAATATCAGTAAATCATCTCACAATTATTAAACATTTTCTTGTATTTCATAATCTGAAATAATGAAATATTCCCACTTTATTATAGCAATTAATAATATTGAGTTTAATCTGTGTTCTTCATATAGATTCTTTAAACAAGTATGATAGAAGTTGAGCATGTTTTATGATGGATTACCAGTTACATTTTATTCTATGATAATTATATTAGATACAGGTTGTTTCTTTGTTGTGGCTTACTAAATACAGTTTTCATATGTTATTTCTCTACAAATGTACTAAATATATTTCTCACATAGTAAGAATATTGTTTTAAATTGTTTTCTATGAATACACAGAAGCATTTTTTATATAAGCAATTATTTTATTACATGGCTGGAACCATAATGATAAAAAAATAGAGAACATAGCAGTGTAATAATTAAAGTTGAAAAAGTGATAGAAATTCAAATTCACTGTAGCAGCAAATATGTCAACAACATAAACTCAAAACAGTGAAAAAAACAAACTTCAATATTCTTCTTTTTTATAAAGATGGTCACTATTCTTCAGGGGTGAAATTCCTGTCTTATGTCATTGTAGGTCTTAAAGTTCTGAAAAGTGGAAATATTTATGAATAGATTAATCTTCTAGACAATTAAGGCTATTTAGAAATATTGGCCCTTAAGTATTGTTATTTATCCTTGTACGAAATATTCATAGTAAGAAAAATGTGTTTAAAGTCATAATTTCTGTCCATTTTGTTTCATTCGTTCAGGTTAGTGTTTCCCAAACAATGGTCTGCAAACCCCCCAAGAGGGTTTCACAAAATGATTTAAGATGTTCTTTGAAAAAATTTCGTAATAGCCAGCACAAAAGTGTTTTTAAAATGTACTAAAATTAATAATGTAATGATAAATAATAACATAATAACAAATATTATTTAATAAAAGTGTCATAATAAAAACAAATTTTTGTATTTCCAAAATTACTGTTTTATTAATTTGTATTCAGATAAGGGAGCAAGTACCTGGAAAATATTTATTTTTAGGAGGGGATTCATGAGATTTGGTATTATCATGAAAGAGGCTCACAGCATGTTAAAGTTTGAGAACTAATGCTTTAGGCTATATAGATTCCAGAGAAAAGAACCTCTGATTCCCATCTAAGAGCTGTGATAAAACAAGACAGATTAATCAAGGTAATACAAGGTTAATTTTTCAATATAATTTTAACTTTGAGATTTCAGTAGTGTCGTAGTATTGCAGAAGACAAGCGGCAATAAATGTTTAATGGCAATGTTGATGTCACATGTTGACAAGTTTTCCTAGTTTAGTCTGACATCTACAGATGGGACAAAGAAATATTACCTGTAAAATTCTTGCATTAATTTTAGTCTTGCTGAGTTTGTCACTGCTTATCATTGATGGCATGGTTTTAATGTCTCTTTTTTTTTTATATTTAGAGTGTTCCTTATGCTTTCTACATTCTAATTTTTACAAATATTGGCTTAAATTGATGTTGTTCTTGTGATTCAACATTTTTTAAATTATATACCACATCATCAAATTTGATATCTATATTTGTTTTATTTAACCTAACTTACTTGCCAAGAGACAACTTTGTTAATATCAACCATAAAACTTATACCTAATATTTAATGTGTTTGTTCAACTAAGATGAGTAATGATTTATAAATACCAGACTTACCTGACATATGTATTATAATTGTGGGTAGTGACATCAATCATAATATGATGGAACACACTAGCCTCACCTGAGATACAACCTTCATCTGGGACGTTAAGTATTTCTGTGGATATAAGCCTCACCTCGGATACGACGCAATTTTGTCAATACTAACCTTACCTTGGATATGAAGCATTTTTATCAATAACAACCTTACTTGGGGTGTGAAGTATTTTAATAAGTACCAACCTTACTTGAGATATGAAGTAGTTTTGTAGATACCAACCTTACTTGAGATATGAAGTAGTTTTGTAGATACCAACCTTACTTGAGATATGAAGTAGTTTTGTAGATACCAACCTTACTTGAGATATGAAGTAGTTTTGTAGATACCAACCTTACTTGAGATATGAAGTAGTTTTGTAGATACCAACCTTACTTGAGATATGAAGTAGTTTTGTAGATACCAACCTTACTTGAGATATGAAGTAGTTTTGTAGATACCAACCTTACTTGAGATATGAAGTAGTTTTGTAGATACCAACCTTACTTGAGATATGAAGTAGTTTTGTAGATACCAACCTTACTTGAGATATGAAGTAGTTTTGTAGATACCAACCTTACTTGAGATATGAAGTAGCTTTGTAGATACCAACCTTACTTGAGATATGAAGTAGTTTTGTAGATACCAACCTTACTTGAGATATGAAGTAGTTTTGTAGATACCAACCTTACTTGAGATATGAAGTAGTTTTGTAGATACCAACCTTACTTGAGATATGAAGTAGTTTTGTAGATACCAACCTTACTTGAGATATGAAGTAGTTTTGTAGATACCAACCTTACTTGAGATACGAAGTATTTTTGTGAATACCAGCCTCACCTGGGATATGAAGTATTTTTGTGAATACCAGCCTCACCTGGGATATGAAGTATTTTGTGGATACTAGTCCTATCTAGGATTTAATGTTTTTGCTGATACCAACTTTACCTGATGAATGAAGTATTTTTGTGGACATCCACATTGTGATACATTGTACTTAAGTAAGAATGCACTTGAGCACTGAATATTGACAGTGTATATAGAAATACAATGTACAAAACTCCAAAATACTCTTTGTACGAAATATCATATTTACACCTATATTACCTATGTAATATTTACCACTTTAAAGTGGATTGGAAAAATAACTCAAATAAAAGCTTTTGTTATTATCACTAACTCATGTATCATCACAGTGTGTTTCCCATTTATATTAACAAATCAAAACAGAAATCAGCTAAAGAAGTCATAGAAGTTGTATATTAATTACTTTCAATAGTCTGTGGTAGGAAATAGAGAGAGTAACAGTAGAGTTATATTTAATGAACAAATAAATACATAAACTGAAAACAAGCAGGTAATACACAAGATAACCTACTACTAAAAATGATTTTATGTCTAAGTGGCATGAGTGTTGTAGAAAAACAGGATAAAAACACACAAGAGGGAATATAGGTTAAACAGTAGGAATGCATGCATACCTGGAGTAAGACCAGGAAATCCAGTACTTTCTGTTACTTCAGTTACCCTAAAAATGTTAGAAGAATTCAGGTGCAGATGTGTTATGGGATTTATTAAAAAGACACAGAACATGTTTGTAAAACTGTCTTTAGTTCTAGTTCATTTTCAGCTTATGAAATAAATTATATTTTACTCAAACCTAAAGATCTTTATTACTAAGCACTTCTACAAAATAAATAGAATTATTCTCATAAGCTAAGATTTACAAAAAAAAATAAGTTTCCCCAAGAATACACTAGCCTTCATTCATGCAACAAAAGCATATATTATCAGTTCTCACAGTCCAGGTAAACCAATAATCTTAAGGGCTACCTAGTGAATATTTATAATTACAATTGCTGAGTTTATATTCGTGAAATAACCTACAACTGTCTATAAATAACCTTCAGAACTAAAATAAGACTACTAGTGGTAAGTTAATAAGAAACAGATCAGTTCATTAGTTGGAACAAAGCCACACAATGTATCTCAAGATGGCTTGTATGGTATTAAAACTTTAATTAAAATAAAGTACAGACAAATAATCTGAAAATGACCTAAGAAGGTCGAAGTGTTGTTCTCTATTTTATTTTAATAAAAGTTTTAATACCCATACCAGCTGTTTTAGACACATTTTTACTTCAGGTGGGCTTCTCATCATCATGAAGGTCACACAGTATTTATTCACAGTAGATATTGTGATAAAACTAGGCAAAGCAAAATGTTTACATAAATTACAATACTTATACAGAGTGATTTCCAGAGACTCTGATGTCTTAAAGGGTTATTAAAGAAGGGTTTGATTCCAAACCACAGATTTTAATACAAAATTTAGGTAATGAACTTGTATTAATTAGAAATATGCACAAATATTGGTAAATAATATACAGATCAGTAGAATGGATTGTATTGGCTCAGTTACAGGGTGATCTGGAATATAAGGTGATCCTCATTTTTTGAAATAATGGCAAATAAAATTGAGTGTCATAATGACCTTTTTTTTAGGGCCTCAAAGCCAATAGTATAAGTGAACAACCTACAGGAGGATTAGTTGCAAGAATCAGTGATGACCTTGAGCAAACATTTGGCATGCGTGCATACACAGATGTCATTTGGAAATTCAGGAATGTGACAGGCTACAGTAGGAGGCTGTGGTCAGCCTTGCCTTATAATCCAGCCAATACAATAACTAATAACTAAATGATCAATATAATTTCATGTTTAGATCTAACTGTGTAATCTAACCTCAAAAAAGGCTGGATCCCACTTATCAAAGATCAGCTTGAAGCTTTCTGGCTCTTCTCCTTGTTTGACAGTAATAATTACAGTATTGTCTAAGGTGCGGTCAGTTGGATCACAGCGGATGTAGTCCTACAGAAAAACAAAAATCTGTACATTGTATATACAAATACATGCACAAGGTCGAAAAACTTGATAAATCTACAAACAAATTAACAGAATGTCTATGGGCATGTTCTGTTGGAGAAGAAATATTGACTATAAGTTTGGTTTACTATATGTAAATACTTGAAATGTGTTAAGTTTTTAGTAACATGAACAATTCTGTTGTACACAAAACTCAGATGAATAATAAAGGTATGTGTAGTCAAGATAAGTCTGTGAATCGATGGCATATCTGAGAAATCTAAGTGCAAAGTGATCTCCACGTGAAGAATAAAGATACTTCTCTCCATCATACACTTTGGATATTTTATTCTCATAACTTCTAGAACCTCTAAAATGCACATATACAGTTTTTCTCATTGTCACTATACATTATATCTAATATTTAACTCTTCCTTATCATGAACTTTTGTTAATTCAGCAATGTATGATAAAATGAATAGTTGATAACAAGCATCAAATATATAGTATCATTTGAATGGTACTTTGTGATCTGTTAAAGATTAAATTCCACTACAAAAAAAAAATCATAAAAATACATCAAAGTACAAAATTTAAATGAATTTGTACATGACCTTAGAAACAACAAAACATTTTTTCTGGCTCTTAAATCTTGTAAATGATTTATAGGTTTACTGACTAATTTTGAAATTTAGGTTTCTTCATTAATTCTACAACCTTACAAAACCATACTTTGTAATTCCAGTGCCACAAATTCGCAAGCAAATTTCTTTTGTTGTCACCAAATTTAAAAAAATATTTCATGTGCAGTTAAGCCTAACGTTTGATAAACGTTTTAACAAAATTTTATTTCTCTCACAGTGTCTGCATTTTGATATGTTTTGCTGATTAGTCACCAGATAGTGCTAATCACTCAAGTGGAAACCCCAGGTAATAAATAAATATACAGAATTATGAATTAGACTTACCTCAGCAAGTTTCAACGAATTGGTCTTTTCTTCTTCACTTGCTCCATTTCCAATCCAAACAAAAACTTCCTCACCTGCATCAAGAACCATTACATCATCCACAGATAGGTCCTGTTCAAGAATTAAAGCAAATTACAAAAATATTAGGTTGGATTAATCACTGGTTTTAATTTAACAGCTGACAAATACAGAGAGGTCCTGTTTAAGGGATAAAACAAATGACAAGAAATATCAAGTTAGATTACTCATTAATTTTGACTTAACAGCTGACAAACACAGATAGGTACTGATTAATGGTTAAAACAAATTACAGGAAATACTAGGCTAGATTAGTCAAATGAATTTGACTTAACAGCTGACAATACAGACAGGTGCTGTTTAAGGACTTAAACAAATTACAAGAAATATTAGGCTAAAGTACTCAAATGGATTTGACTTAACAGCTGATAAGTTGCAGTTCTCAACAAACAATTCTCCAATGTAACTAAGATTGTAGAATTAGCCACGCAGAAGGAATTAAAAGTGCAAATTTTGACACTTGCCTTCACATCATAACTATAACACATACCAGCCACCCTCGTGTGAAATTACATAATATATAATCTGTAACAAATTACTTCTTGAGTGAAATTGCACATTTCTTCCACACGAAACCTTCCATGAACTTCAGAGCACTTGAACAGACGTGGTTCAAGCAGTGGTGTAGATGGTAAACCTCTTGACTTTTGGTATTCATTTTTTCCACCAATACTATTCCAGAATTCATCTGGTTCTTCTTCTTCACCTATTTCCACGATTTCTCTTCAAATGACCAAAACAGTTACACAGAAAAATAATTTGACATATCTGCATAAAATGTATTTTATCTCGTTTAAAACTATAAAAGAGAGCACCTACTTGACACATCTATTAAAATATGAATGATAAGAATTATACAGACGAGTATATGGTATAAACTGTAACAAAACTTGTACTACATTTATGGTATAAACTGAAACATATTACAGTTACAAAACTTGTTAATACATTCTTGTATACTCTGTAACATATTACAGTCACAAAACTTGTTAATACACTTTTGTATACTCTGTAACATACAACAGTCATAAAACATGTTAAAATGTTCTGGTGCTCTCTCTCACAATGTATATTCTCACTTGAAGACTGGGCCTGTGGGCAAATAGATTTTCTCTTTTTTTTTTTTTTTTGCTTATTATTCCTTGGTATCTGCAAATGTACTAAATAAATTAAACATGTATTTCAGCCCATACTATATGAAGTATTTCTAAAGTTTGAAAGATAAATCAAAGATATGCACAACTTCCAACATTCTTTACTAAAGTAATAAATGAAAAATAAATTCATCATTACCTTACTATGATTTAAATCTGAACTGTAACATGCTGGGGATACAGAATCTATAAAGTATGAACAACTGTAACAAGCTGTATATTAATATAATACCTTCCTGGAGAGACTAATTCAGCAACATTTCGGGCCATATTCAGTTCATCCTCACTTGATTCCTGAAAATAAAAACCTTATCATAAATTTGTGAGGAGAAAAAAAATAATTTAAGACTGTTTTAGTTAGATGTAAAACAGTATTGTGGCAAATGTATATAAAGTTCCTTTCTTAACACCAGCATTAGTAGCTCAATACTCAACAACACAATATTCAGCTAGGAATGATTGAGATGAAAATTCCAGATGGTGCTTCAGCTTCTTACATTACAGTATTTTGAAATGTAGTAAAATAAGCACAACTTCAACTCAATTGCAAAATGTGTACATGTAAACACATGCTAAATTACAAACCTTCCCAATCCACAAATGCGTAACAGATGGAGTTTCCACAACAAAAACATCATCAGAGTTCAGGGAAGTAGCTTTTTCTGGAACCTAGACAGACAACAAATGTCATTAAAGTTTTGTTTCTTGAAGCACAAACACATTCTCAAAGTCTATGTACAGATGATCTTTCTTTCATAAACTTAAAGCATACTAAAACTCTGTCTTTTCCAGAATATAAAACTCAAATATATCAGAGTATATTGATGTAGCATTCTTCATAACAAAATTCTTAAAAGTACTTAACTTAACTTAAGGTATCCCTTCCATAGCATTAAAATATAAGAAACAATAACTTATGCATTGAAAATCAGCCTAATGGAATTCTACATAATGTTCTATTCTCACCTGTTGGGCACGTGTGTCTACATCACTTGTTCCTTTGATTTGGAACATTCTTGTACCATCTTCATCATAAGTGTCATGGTCATGAATATTCCGGAAACCACTGGCATGGCCACCCATAAAGACTACCATCTTCCCTTTAAAGATCCGTAAAAAATGTTGTGGTTCACTACCTTGGACAACTCGAACCTAAACAAGAAGAAGGCATAAAATGTTGTGATTTATTGTCTTGGACAACTTAATCTAAGTGAAAATAAAAAAAGGTTAAGAAATATAATATCACATTAATGTTTTGATAC
Source organism: Tachypleus tridentatus (assembly GCF_004210375.1). Lineage (NCBI taxonomy): Eukaryota > Metazoa > Arthropoda > Merostomata > Xiphosura > Limulidae > Tachypleus > Tachypleus tridentatus. Next base: position 69,967,481 of record NC_134833.1, on the reverse strand, counting down.
TAGTATAGAGAAGGTTTATGTGAGACATCAAAGATTAAGATAAATAATAATCCAATATATCAATATTGGTATAAAGAGAAATTTAACCATAACATACAAATAAAATGTGAACAGTATACTAAATAATCATGAAACAACCACTATGTCCTACACTTGTTTCTGTAAAAAGTAAGGATATTTCTGCTCTTTCATGACATTCTATATAACCACTCTGCCTGCTACACATGTCCATTGCCAAAAAATTAAAAGATATATATATTTACTTGAACAGCCTTTCCTCCTAATTCATTATCCATTTTTACCGTCAAAATGGCAGAGGCAGCTTTCTCATCTTGTGAACTGTTGAGTCCCTGTGAAAAAAACATTGTTTCTTTTAAATCAGTGAAATCACTAAATAGTTAATTTCTTAAGTGCTTCAAATAAAACATAAAATCTTTTTTTTCATAAAGAGCTAAAACATATTACTCAAAGTGGAAATGGTTTTGTTTTTTAAATCTTTTAAATAGAAGAGAAATTCAAAATTAACAATAAAACCCAAAACTGTTTTACAAAATAAAAAGTTTAAAAATTATCATAAACATATTTTATTTAGTCCTTAATAACATGTATCTTTCAAATATTTGCATGCAGTTACCAAAGATCTATCTGTACGAGCCATGCTTAATTTTGAATTTTTAAACTACAGAGAAGGAAAAGACTAAACAGTAACCCACTCTTTAGCTAAGCTAATCAAATAGTGGGATTTGACTGTCATTCTTATATTGCAACCAGAGCCCCAAATTGAAGAGTATGATTTTTTTTTCTAGTAACAGGACACAAGCATTGATTCTCAGATTCCAAGTCCAGTGTTATGCACCACTTTACACTCATAAACAGAAGAAATTTTTACAATGAACAGCAGTAGTATACTGAAATAAAGAGAAAATTTTACTGGTAATAGTAAGATTAAAACCATTACTGAAGACTTGAAGTAGAAATAAAAGTATGTACTTACCTTTTGGAGACAATGTACATTTCTCATCTTTTTTTCTCATAAGTATAATAACAAAACTGCCAGAGGTATATGATGTACATTTCTCATCCTTCTTTATCAGAAATGTAATAAAAAACAGCCATACCTACCTGCCAGAAGTATATGATGTACATTTCTCGTCCTTCCTTTTCATAAGTATATTTAAGGACATAGCTGTCCCCACCAAAGAAAAAGCCATAAATTGATGAGTCTATAGGAGCTAGCTCAAAGTTCTCAATTCTCCAGATCTGAAACAGTACATTTTGTAATTACCTATTTACACAAATACCACATAATTATCTGTATTCTACTTCTTAACTTGTCCTACTAATGTAACCTCACTGCATAATAAACAACTTCCTCACTAGGTATGTAACACCATTCTCCAAGTAAACTTCCACAAATAAAACAATCTCACTATATAATACATAGCATGAGACTATCTATTAGCCCACCTCTATCTGTCCAGATCCATCATCTGGCATAAATCCACAAGCTTTTCCCAAACTCTTAGCCAGAAGTCTACGCTTCTCTCTGTGTAGTGAGTTAATATCAAATTCTTCATCCACAGTTGCTGAATTATTAGAGTGAAAATGGAATATAAAACTTAATCTGTATTCTTAAGACAGCCATCACAATTAATAAGCTTATGAATTAATAAAAACTGAAATGAAAAAAAATTGTACTTTACTAAAAATTTAGATTTTAATAGCTTTCTCTGGATTCAGTTCACATGGATGTGAAGAATTTCAAAGTTTTCATTGGGATGAATAAATTGTAGTGATGATCATAAAAGCAAAATTACTGGATCCCAGCAAGGGTTAAGACTTCTTTAACATAACTTGTGATTTATTATTTGTTTTGTTTTATCAAGAAGCCATTCACTTCTAGAAAGCATCACATATTACTTTACATCTATAACTACAGCTACAACATTTAATTAATACAAAAAAGCCAGCACACCAGCTATTTCCTCAGCCTTGTAAACACGACCTAGTCCAACCTGGTCCTCTGGCTCATGCCAAGAAGAAAAGTACTGCTTAAACATTGGTGGTTCTCCACCATCAATGATCCTGGTTACAGATGTCCAAGATGGGTATCCTCTTGTTTCCAAATATTTCTAGAATAAGTTATTAAAGTGTACAATACACACATAACGAGACAAAATCCAAATATTATGACTATATTTATCATTGTATACAAGAAGAAAGTGGAACTTTCTACAACAATGCAATGTTGACTGATCCACTGAATTAAAGCACTTTGTTAACTATTTGTGATGAGTGATGACAAAAACCCACTTGAAGTAAAAATGCATTTCAAGATGGCTCGTATGGGTATAAGCACTTTTACTAATAAAGCAAAGAACAACGTTTGTTAACTGCTTATGCACACAGACTAAATTTTTAGAGCAATTGAAATAACTTTAGTGCAGCAATGTTTACGTCAGGCCTCAGATTATAAATAAGTAACATTTCTTTTATTCTGTTTATCACTGACCCTTAGTATGGTCTTAATTATATTGGAATGAATGAGAATGCCACATTCTATTAGGGTATGTTGTTCAACTACACATGATTTAATGAGGGATTTTAGGTTAGTATTTCCTTAATTTGTTTTAACAGTTTTATTTCACTAGAGCCAAAGTAGCCTTTTTTATATCCAGGACAACTAACTTTATAAACTGTAGACAATATTTGTAAAGCTGGAAACTGGTCATTAAATCTACAGAAATGATCAGTTCCTAAACAACAGAGGGTGTAGATATTCAAAAGCTAAGGCTCAAGGTAAACTGTATTGAAACAAGTAATTTATATCACGAGTGTCTTATGAACAACCTCCCTTAATAATATAATCCTGATAGAAATCCTGGCATAAAACACTTCTTTGAGAGAATATTTTCCCTTTGTCCAGGAACTTCCTCTCAACACCTGGAAAGTACAATCTTTTAACTTTGTGAAGCATGAACTAACATTGATCATGATCCATTACACACATAACATTAAGTTAAACTTACTTCTGCCATTTTCATAGACTCCTCTCTCTCCTTGGGGCTTGCCTCTTTCCCTACCCACACAAATAGTCCACTAACTCCACCATCCAACATGAAGCAGTTCTATTAATGCAGTGAAAAGAAAGTTACACAGGTATATGAAAGAGAATAAAATATTACAAGGCTTTTCAAACAAATCACCTTCAAATTAAGAATCCAGTAAATGTTAATATAGTACTATAATGTTGATAAATCCCATCTCATACACATCATACTAACTGTACAAATATAGATTTGATAACATGAAGTATACTAACACTAATTAAGATGGTTTTGTTAATATTTTTTATCCTTAACAAATGCTACCACTTCAGTAGTTTAACAACTGAGTTACTTTTGTATAAGTAAAAAATACCAAAGAATAAAAATATAAGTAAGTATCTACATTTCATACAGTGGCTTAAGTTTATAAACCACTTTAAACACTAACATAAAAAATTGATCACATGCAGACAACGTGATAAAACATGGACACACATCATAGAATGAGTACAGGAACTTGGAGCTATTCACAAACACACCAAAAACAGAGTGTAAAAAGTCATTAAGGCACACAGATACACTACAGATTCTGTGTAAGGACTTGAAGACACATATAAACACATAAAGACTTGATAACACACACAAACACACCATAAGCTGAGTGTGAGAAGTCATTAACACACATAGACACACAACATATTGTGCATAAGGACTTGATGATACACACCAACTTAGTGTAAGAACTCATTAACACACATGGACACATTACAGATTGTGCATAAGAACTTGGTGATACACTCAAACTGAATGTAAGAAGTCATTAACACACACAGACACACTACAGATCCTGTGTAAGGATTTGGAGACATGCATAGACCCACCATGAACTCACTACAAGGACCTCATGACACACAGACTGAATACAAAGGCTTCCACATATTTCTGGGGATCTAATCTTTGCATTTAAAATATTTATTTATGAATTTATGGTACCAGTATATGTCTGTGTTGTTACTTCTACATCCATTTAGAATTTTAATCCTTGCATTTAAAGTTATTCACAAATCTATAGTACCAGAATGTACCTGTATTGTCACTTCTACATCTATTTAGGATTGTAATTCTTGCACAGAAAGTTTCTATTTATAAGTTTGTGGTACCAGTATACTTAGCATTAACGTACTTTATTTACTGAGACTTTAACAGTAGAACTAAATGTGAACGAAACTTTCTTAAAGTTAAGACTAAAAATATGACTTAAAAATGTTTATAATAAATCACACAAATAGAAATTGATCAATCACACTAATAAAACTAGAACTTAATTGTTTTAAGTCACCATTCTCTTAGAGTTAAATTATGAGTTGATTTGTCCTATTACATATATTACAAGCAAAAGTAAATACCAAATATGTACTACATGTATTAACAGCAAAATACCAAGACCTAAATACAAATGTGTATCACTGATTTAAATGTAGAGTGTAAGAATATAAACATATGTCATAAACTTAAAGTAAGAATTAAATGTAACTATATACCCCAGGATCCAGATGTTCCTGCTTCAGTGGACGTTCAGCAATCTTTTCAATATTCACTTCCCCGTCTTCTTCCCAGATTCTGCACAATCACACACAATATATATGCCACATTAAAAAAAAAAGTGTTGCCACAACATTAACATGAGTATTTCTAATCCATCTAAGAAACAATGAAATACTACACTTCTTTGTTATGATTACTAAAAAACAAACCTAAAGGCAAACAACTTTTTAAACTGATTTTGTTTTTATTAGGTTGAGGAATAATTCGTGAGCATTTTTAACTAATTTCATTCAAGCATTACATGCAAGACTATACAATACTTCAATGCATGAACACATTACACCCAAAATATTTATTATGATACTTTATTTCATGTAATACCTAGGTATATAGTATGCATTGTTTTAAACGAAATTGCAAGAAATTAAATGCGAAAAGCAGATGGTGTCGAAAATGCTCGATTTTGTCCACTTGACATTCCATTTAATGAGCTGAAAATGAAAGCAAAAATTAAAGACATATGAAAAACAAACACACCATCTATTAGAGCAAAAAATTATCTACCAAATGACATGAAATATTTTGCGAAAGCATTTCATTTATGAATATATTTTGTTAACTTGAAAAAACGCTCACGAATTATTCCTCAACCCAATATATAAGAGTTCTTGGTTAAATTGGTAATTAAACATATTATATATAAATACATTTTGAGTGGCTTCCTTTGCATAATAATAATAAAATCCTAATCACAAAAACAAATACGTGAATACAGAAATAATCTTCATGTTTATTATCATAAATCAATATTTGTGTGTTAATAACTTCACAATGATACAACAATTCATCTATATAATAAAATAAAAGTTGTGTTAGAATAGACTCCAGTCCAATTTTAGCATTCAGGAAAGAGAAACTGTGTTCTTACAAACAAGACTTTCTACTTTATAGTATAAGTTCATTAATGAAGTTTATTGTTCTAAATGACCACCTACATGGTCAAGAATTTATACATGTAGCGTAACATCTTTCTGATTAGCTACATAAACTCAAGTTACACTATTAAAGCTATTAGGTGCAATCCTACTGGGTAAGTTAACAGTTAAAATCTTATTCAAAGATTCCCATTCTCTATTACTTTACAATTACCCACATACGTCCCTAAAACTCTAGAAAATGTAATGGATCATTTCCCATAGTGCCTCATATAAATAGTAACCTTTATCAGTCTTACAGGTGTGGCTTTACCTACAAAGGGTTATGATATGAAACTTGTGGAGAAGATGGTAAAAACTTATGCTAGTGTTAAAACTAAAACTCTCAACCATTTTATACTTGTGTAAAGTAATTACTCTCTCTACTGCACGTTCATGTTCTGTATCTTCTGCTACCTCCTCTGCATCCTTAATGTCAACAGGGAACTCTGACCCAAGATCCTCAAAAAACTTCTCATGGTCTCTTGGATTACTGTGTTCATCTGAAAACACATTTACACATATATCTGATTACTGTGTTCATCTTAAAACACATTTAATATTTAATACTTAACTAGTCTGAGGAGTTCAGATACCAAATGTTTCACAGTTTAATTAAATAAATACATATAACAGTTATATTACATTAAAATATTAGGATAATCACTGTGGTTATTATTTAATAACCAAGTAAGTACTTAAATAATTCCAATCATGTTTCACATACATTTAGGGACTAATGAAATGTGTAGAAATTAACTTTCTGTGTCAAATAAATGAAGTACATCTTGAAGTTTAAAAATTAGTCATTTTTAATGAAGTGATGCTTGAGCCAATAACATCCATATTTAAAATTGTTATTCACAAAACAATTAAGCTTGTATAAATATATAAAGTTGACTTAAGAATAAAAAAAGGTGGATGTTGGATAACAATAAACTAATAATTTATGGTAACAATGAAATATTAAGAATACACATTTCCTAAAATCAGCTCAAGAAGTAAAATTGTTTTTCCATTCATTGGTACTCAAATTATCATTGTCATAACAACCTATTATTTTCAGCTAATTATCAACTTTAGTATGCAAACTTTGTTGTCATATAAAGCTATTATTTACAACTAAGGTAGAAAATTAGCTTTTTATGATAATTATAGTTTGTATATTAAAGTAGATAACTAGTTGAAAATAATAGGTTTATAAGAAGCTATTTCATTTTCAGCTAATTATCCACTTTAATATACAAACTATCATTAACATATGGTTAACATGTAAACTTATTATTTTCAGCTATCTATCTACTTTAATAATAATCTATAATTATCATATGAACCTGTTATTTTCAATTAACTATCCACTTTAGTATAAAAGTTATCATTATTCTACGAAGCTATTATTTTCAGCTAATTATCCACTTCATTACACAAACTTTCATTATCATATAAAGCTATTATTTTTAGCTACTAATCATCCAGTTTAGTACACAAACTTTGTTATCACATAAAGCTATTATTTTCAGCTAAATAGCAACTGTTAAAATTTCCAACACAGGAAAATTACACATGTGAACTGTACCTACTGAGTTTCAGCTGTGTATACTAGGTTTAACTAAGAAACAATTATTTTCTGTAATATCACAGGAACATTACACATGTAAACTGTACCTACTGAGTTTCAGCAGTGTATACTAGGTTTAACTAAAAAACAATTATTTTGTGTGATATCAGAAGAAATGGCTCATCAACCAGAAACAGCATATGAGAATCATTTTAAAAATGTAAATAAATAAATACAGCTTTTACAAAAATAAAAATGCAACAAATTTTAAAATGATTGAATTTTCAAAACACTATAACACAATTACATGCTCAAGAAAACGAATGTCTGATTGTTACTGTCTTATCAAAATTACAAAGTTTAACACCCATACCAATAATTGAAATTTGACCACGACCAGCATGAATGTCATCTCGAATTCCATTGGCTACTTGAATGGCCTTAATCCTCTCCATGTGTCTACTTCCTGGCCCTACCCAAATGTAGATATTAGGTCCAGCATCCAAGATGAAACAATCTCCTTTATTCATGGAATCCACATTCAGATCAACCTGGAATGCCCTCACATTGTGACGACCTTTCACCTGCATCATGCATTTCATAACTTCATCTTCAACATGTCGAAATCCTGAGGCTACACCTCCTTCCAAGTACCTACATGTAGATGACATTTAATCTAGACCTTTCTAACCTTAACACAAATCTGTTAACAAACCAATAACCAACAATCTTATTTTAACTTTTGATTCTTCTACAAGAATTCAATGTGGTGCTTTGTTAATGGAATTACTTTGGAATACTTGTAGGTTGGCTTGTTTACACTTATGTCTATTTATACTTTTCCATTTATTTGTACGTGTCTAAATTCACTAAAAACCTAAGTGTGTAAGTATGTTTATTTTAGTCCCTTGACTTTAGGAATACTACAGAGATTTTATCAGTGGCCAACAATAGTCTTCAACTATGTTATAATCTCTTCATCAAAGAGCACCTAATTCTGTTTACAATTAGAGTAGGGGCAAGGGTGAAAAAAAATGGTAAGAAGAGTTTTAGATTGGATATTGTTTGAATGTCAGAATTTGTAAGTGTTATGTTCTATAACCAATAAATATATAAGTGTTGCATTATTAAGCAGGTTTTGTGAAAGTTTAGAAATATTTTTTTCTTTCTGATCCTTTCTCGTAACTTGTTGCATCAAGATTATATTGTTTGGTCAGAATTTTAGAGTTCAATTGTGTTGTTTAAAAATGACCAGAACAGTAGCTTTTAAATTGTGAATTTAATTCTATTCAATTTGTTTAAGTCCTAATAAATACTTTACTTTTTCAAGAATCCTGGTATAAACAGATTCATTACAAACTACTGTTTACTATACATATATATATATCATCCAAAATATATTTCCAAGCTAGAACTATAACATGGACATACTTTGTTTCATTTAATTTCTCTGTCAAATTTTTCTAACATTTGCTTATTGTAAGCATATACTTGGTATACTCACTATTTTGATTCCCATATAGGCATACTTTGATAAGGGTGTTTTGCAATTAACCCAATACAATATGCTTTTAGGGCCTTTCTTCAATAAATATACAATAAATAAACCAAACAGTTTTTGTTTTAATATTTGTCAAATATACTAATTTTTGCTTGTTCTAAGGAATACAAATCATTGAAAGAAGGTTAAACTTGTTCAATAATATATGAGACTAGCCAGTACTTGGCTTACCGTACACCTTTCTTTTTGAAGTAAGAGAGAAACATCTGTGACTCATGACTCTGCACCTCCCGATGTTGAACTGGTGCTCCTCCAAGTGCATTGTCAAGGGCAACAGCTTTTATAGCTGCTGTTCCTTTCTCATCCTGAGAACAAAATTACTAAAATGTTATGAATTTAAGACTTAAAAGAGTTGTAACTGATGTCAATGACTGCTCTTCCATATTGAGCACTGACAACACTACTGCTACCTACTACTTTCATAATGTTAAAAAAACACATAGGTTAAAAAATGATAGAGATGAAATAAAAACCCTATAACATGAGTGCTTTCAAAAGATGAATCATCCTTCTTCAGGAACAAACTGATATCTCAGTGTGCCCCTGAAGAAAAAAGGTCAGCCATTCAAAAGATCTTGAGTAAAATGGTTTTATTTCATCACCACCTACCACTGCTAACTTAGACAACAAGTACAGTTTAAAAGACATCAGATATGTAAAACACTGCTTCCACAGCAAACTAAAAATGTTCAGCATTACATTAACTAGTTCTACAAGTTATATAATATTTACTAGAACTGAATAATTACCACAAAATGTTATGATTGATTTATAATATCCAACTACCCAACTTCATAATGTTTCAGTGTATCAAAACTAGCATGTTACATACTAATCTTTTAACTGAATCAATATCCAAACAGCTACTTCTTGGTTTTGTGGATGAGCACTAAATGATCTGTAGTTCATCTCAGTACCAAGAGAGATTAAGACACGCATGTAGTATCTAAGCCTGACTTACCTGGAGAACATAACACCTAGTATACAGACCTGATCTCCACAACATACATCAGAAGAACATAATATGTATTATCTAAACCTGACTTACCAGGAGAACATGACACCTAGTGTCTTTACCATAACATAATATTGTATCTAAACCTGATATCCAGAAGAATATAATGAACTAGAACATTTTATCCTGATCTTGTAATTGTAACAAACTGTTTTATATTAAATTATGATGGGAAGTTTTCTAGTATTTAGTTGCAGAATGAAATTCAAGTGTTCACTGCACAACTCTTACTTGAGAAGTATCTTTTCCAAGCCAAAAGTGAATGTTCCACTCCAGTTTTCCAGTTCTTGTCTTCTTTGTCTATTACAAATTTGAAATAATACATTTTTAGTGAAAATAAGTGCAAAACAAAGAAGTCCACAAATTTTAAACTACAAATTATTAGATCTTCAACATCAAAGGCTTCAGTAACCATTTTTAATGTATAATTCTTACAAGTTTCCTAAGCTAACCATAATTCCTAAAACAATGCATGCAATCAGTCACAAACTCCCATCAAATATTTCAACAGAAAATGTAGCTTTAATTTTCTGTATTAACAAAATATTTAAATTTGACTTATAGGATAATAACATGAATTACTTCACTATTAATAGAAAAACGTTTTAAAAACTGTATATGGATAAAATGTTTGAGTTAACAGACCTTATTTAACACTGTTGAATTAGAACTTACATGAAGCAGGATGTAAGAGTCTCCTGAATAGAATGTACCATACTCTTGGCTTTCCAGAGGCTTCACTTCAAAATTCTAGCAGTAATGTTTTAATTTAAAACCAATTAATTGCAGATACTTAAATCAGTTGTTCATTAACATATTTTCAAAGAAGTACAGAAATTATACACTTAATGTCTTAGAGCATTTCAGAAATTAAATTTTATGTGTAATACAAATCAAACAGAATTTTATAAAAGTTGTATTTCACAAACATTGTTTGTTAGTATGAGAAACAAAACTTATCAAAGTTTGATATGAATAAACATAATCAACTCAGCTTTAAAACAGAAACCATCCAAATCTCTACTTGAAAAAGACAACTTTAACAACTTAGAGTCTAATATAAATAAAATCATCTAAATCCACTAAATATTCAAAAAACATCAACAATTTACAACATTCATAAAATATAAATTACTTTACGAAAGTCACACTGAACATACACTGCTTCTTAACTGCTCTCTCTCTCACACTGCAGCTCCTAAGCTTTTAATACCTTGAGCCCCCTTACTTATTTGGATATTTTGAACCATAAGCAATCACATAATTTTAATGAGGGGCTTAAAGAAAGTCTCACAATAACTGATAAAATATCCAAACCAATCTTGTTTCATACTTTCACAAGAACAACAGCTTCATACAACATGCACATTACCTTTATACAACAGGTGCATTACTTTTATACAACATGTATACAACCTTCATGCAACTGGTACTTTATACAATATGCACACAACTTCTATACAACAGGTATACAACCTTTATACAACACATATACAACATGCACACAGCTTTTATACAACAGGTACACCTTTACACAACACATACACAACATGCACACTAATTTTATACAACACTACATTACCTTTATATAATGTGCACATTACCTTCATGCAACTGGTACATTACCTTTATACAACATGCACACAATCTTTACACAACATGTATACAACCTTCATATAATATGCACACTATCTTTACACAACATGCCCAATACCTTTATATAACATGCACACTACCTTCATGCAACTGGTACATTACCTTTATACAATATATTACCTTTATACAATACACAACATGTATACAAAATTCATACAATATGCACACTATCTTTATACAATAAATACATTACTTTTATACAATATGTACATTACCTATATACAACATGCAAGATATGTTTATATAAAATGCACATTAACTTTATCTAACATGCACACTACCTTTATATAATGTGCACACTACCTTTATACAACAGGTACACTACCTTGACACAACATGCACACTGTCATTATACAACATGCCCAATACATTTATACAACATGTACCCTACTTTTATACAATAGGTACATTACTTTTATACAACATGAACACTACCTTTATACAATATGTGCATAAATTTATAAAACATGCACTATCTTTATGAAGCATGCAAACAGATGTTTTGGTTTGTACATTTCATTTAGTGTACAAAATCAGTGTGTTATCAAATAGCATGTATCACCATACCTGTATGCATACAGTACTAACTAAATACTTGTATAAGACTATTAAATGATACACATCAATCATAAACACACTTATATATACTGCACTAAACATACGATTCCATCCAAGCATGTATTTTAGAAGCTAACATGTAATAAGTGTTGGTGAATCAAAAATATGTAATGAATAAAGGAAATCAATTCAGCTGAGAAACTGAATCAGTCACTTGTATTCATTCAACTATATCTCTCAACTGCACTTCCTAAAGTTCTTGTATATATAAGTCTACAAAACACAACACTTAGAAACCTGAAATATACCATTGTAATGGTGTAATGCAACTAGGAAACTGGTTTTAGTTCATCTTCTAAGTTTAATTACAGTGAGAAAGATAATCTTTGTAACAATCTAGTTTTTCTATTACCACAATTATATCTATAAAAGATTGAGCAAGACAATACAGGTTAAAAACTGTGATTTTTTGTAAGTGTCTAGTTTAGCCTAATTTGTTACTTAAAACTTAACATTCTAGTTTTGGCCAAGTAGTTGTAATAAAACAAAACCAATTCCAGTATCCGTACTTGTGTTTAGTAGCTCTTATTGTGGTCCCAACAATTTGGGTACATTTACCTAAACAAAAAAATACATATCACAAAGAACAAGCTAGTGTTAATTCTTTATAATATCCTGAATTTTAAGACGCATCACAAAAAAGACATTTCCACCAAAGTGATCTGAGGGAAAACACTCACTAAAGATCTACCCCCCCAGTAGTACCTATCCAAGACATAGTCCTTCAACATTTTAAAATTCTTTACTTTGATTTTTGTGACCCCTTCTTTCTTCCCCAAACACTAACTCTTTACTATTCTTATGCCCTCCAAATAAGAAATCCTAGAAATTCTACTGTGTGACAACTGTTATAGGACAGAGTTGCTAGCATCTGGGCCCTAATTATATCATTACAATTCATGTGGTCACCAAAACCCCCCAATTCGTATCTTTGAAGTTAAAATTAACAAAACATTAGAAATACTGCTATAGAATTTTGCCATGTCTCGTTTTATGCCTAATAATATCAGTTCTGTAAAGGAACGTAACTAAGTGTGCATGTAGGACGAAAAACCTGTTGGTCGACTCCAACACATCTCCATTTAGTGCTAGTTTTATCAAACAACCAAATACCATGTTTGCTTTCTATTGCAGTAGCTCTGGAATATTCCTTTAATAAAAAATTTAGCCAGGCATACCAGCTATAAATTTCAATGTTTTTTGTTTTGTTTTGAACATTTGCTCAAAGTTACTCAAGGGTTATCTATAGTAATTAGCCATCCCTAATTTTACATTGATAGTTAGCTGGTGAAAATCATGCAATGTAAACTCTTAGGATTTGATTGTCACTCTTATATCTATAAGATATTCAGCAAAACAATACTGATAAAAACTGTGATTTTTCCAAGTGTATAGTGTAAAAAGTAAGATTTTGTGGCAACGAGACATGAACCTTAAACTTTGCATGGCTAAATGGTTACCATGCTAGATTGTTAGATGAGTATCTTTCGACAAAAATGAAATTTGGAAGTTTAACTATATCTGCATATTCAGTAATTCTTTCTTAGACAATAAGTATAGAACAGTCATTTAAAGTGAAATTTAAACATCACTAAACTGGATACAAGTCTTTATGATGTCAGAGCTCTGGAGAGATTTCCATACTAACATTAAAACATTCATCAGTATATTACACACCTCATATACAGGCACATAATCAACCTTGCACATCAAATACCTTTACTTCTCACTTTTCCTGTATACATACAGGAATAAGTCTGCTAGAATAACCTTCCTTTCAGCTCCATGAGACACAACAAGAACTGTCTATCCTGGTAGTCATGACTGCCTTAAGTTCTGGTGTAAGTGATTCATTCAATTCAAAACATTATCTATTTAGTGCTAGTTCTTCTACACATCTACACTAATTGTGCATTAATTTACCCACCCTGGTGCTATTATGAAACTTTAAATGTGTGGATGGTGTATGTACGTAATGTGGTTTGCATTTGCTCCTTATCAGATTTTTGGTCTTGTAAACCAGGGAGGATCAGGTTCTCTTAGACTTCTTCCTCCTTATATTGTGGTTCGCACTCTCTCTCTTATGGTCTTTGTATACCTTCCTCCTTCCTTTGTATTTGTTTTAGTGACTGCCAAGTGTGTTTATACATTTCACACAAGGGCCAGAGTAATCCACACTTACTCAGGTCCCTATCAGGGCAATGTCCATGCACCATCTACATATACACTTGGTGCAAATATATCATTTCTCTTTACAGTTTCATAACAATTTGCACTATCATTAGATAAGTATTAACCATAAAACATTCACATAAATCTCTTTCAATGTTTATTAGTTAATCCCTAAGCTAATGTCAAGTCTAGTTTATAGGTGGCCTTTTTGTTTTATTTGGAAATATATATTTACTGGGAAAAGGTATTTAGGACTATCCTCATCATGTATGCTGTACCTATTTAGTTTGCTTACTAGTTCCTTTTTGTCAGAATAATTTATTGTACTATGTAGGAGTCTATCTGTTATTGTTTCTATGTGTGCATATTTATGCATGAATTCTGATGAGGTAGTTCTGGGTACTTTATAAGCTGTTGTAAATAGTGTATTTTATATTGTTTGTAGTTTGGCTTGTAGTAGTTTTTTCTTACATTTATCCATGCAGGGGCTGCATAGTCAAATAAAGGTCTAATGTATGTTTTATATATTTTTTATGTTGTCTGCCATTGCTCCACAATTTTATTTATTCTTTGCCAAATTTTTGTTTTAATACTATTTATGTGATTTATCCGTTAATTTAGAGTTGAATGTTAGACCTAAAAATTTTGCAGTTTGAAGGAGTGCTCCATTCATATATATCTCTGGTTGTGCTTTTTTAGTGTTTAGTTAACTTTGTGAATACTACTAGTTGTGTTTATTTTGATTCTATATTTTTGACATTATTCACTTATTCTATTTAATTGCGGTTGTATGTTTGTGGCTGCTGTTGCTGGTGCACTTTTCCAGACTGCCACCTCTCCTTAAGGGACGCTTGCTTCTGGATTAAAACACTCTGAGAAGTCCCTTCAACATTAACTCTTCATATTCTGTTTTCCAAAAAGTTTGATAGTCAGCGAATAATGGTGGTCCCATTTCTTTCATTCGGAACCGAAGACCATTCTACCATACAGTGTCGAATGCCTTCTCAATATCGAGAAAGCAAGCGACAGTGCACCCTTGTTTGTTAAAACCATCAACAACTGCTTCTGTTAGTCTAACTAAATGGTCTGTAGTTTGCCTGAATTTTCTGAAACCGTTTTGTTCTTTTGGTAATTTTGATGTATCCATGAGCATGAAAAATCTGTTACTGATTATTCGCTCAAGAATTTTGCCTACGCAGTTTATAATGTGGTTGTGTATTCTGTTTTGAATTTAGCGCAAAGTTACATGCGGGCTATCTGCACTAGCCGTTCCTAATTTAGCAGTGTAAGACTAGAGAGAAATCAGTTATTCATCACCCCAAATGCCAACTTGTGAGCTTCTCTTTTACCAACGAATAGCGGGACTGCCCATCACATTAATCAGCTGAAACGGTACACGTGTTTAATGTGACGGAGCTTCGAATCCGCGAGTCGATCGCCCTAACCAACTAGCCACGCCAGGCCTATGTATATGTTTGTTGTTTTCATTTTAAGCACGAACCTGTACAGTGGACTATATATGTTCTGCCCAATGTGGGTATCGAAGCATGATTTTTAGCATTACAAGTTCAACGACCAAGGGGAATATATATAAAACCAAAATACGAAACATGTATGTTTGTGTGTACGTATATATTTATTTCTTTGTAGATACATACATGTATATATCCCAAATACAAAATATATAAATGCATATAGTAGTATCTTTACATGTGTGTGTGTGTGTGTGTGTGTGTGTGTGTGTGTGTGTGTGTGTGTGTACATAAATGGGAGTGCTATCAACCATCCCCCCAAGTGGCACAGCGAAATGTTACTGCGGACTTACAACACTAGAAACCGGGTTTCGATAACGTACTGGGCAAAGCATAGATAACCCATTGTGTAGCTTTGTGCTTTCCTTTAAACAAAAAGCAGAACAAAAATAAACGATAACTCATGCCTGGGATGATTTTATTGTCTTGATGTGTTTACATGCTCTACAGTAATTCCTGTACACTGAATTCGAAAATTATATCCATTTTTCTCCATCGCGTACAGATTTTTCCACAAATGTCATATCTGCTTTTGGATAAGCGACTCATTTTCTTTGAAAACGAGTCACATTTTGCAATGCTTAAAAGGTTGACAACCACTGACTATACATTTCTCTAGACCAATCGTGACGTGTGAGTCTTATCAATTACTCTAGAACCTACGAGAAACACGCCGCTAGTATATAAACAGTTAACAGGCCGCATACTGTGTCATTTCTGGATAGTATTTGTTTGTGTGTGTACTTTGACATTATTTTGTAAACAATATTTATTCGTCGCTGTGATAACAAGAGATTGCGTAAGTGATCTAAATAAATTCTGTTATATTTGTGGTAAATTTTTGTTGGGCCTCAAACTTCCGATGAACAGTTCGAAAGGACCATGAGGAAAGTTAAAAAAGAAGTGTGGGTTACCTTTAGAGATGTTAATGAGACACTTTTAGGAAACAACAAAGGCCCAAATTACAAAAATACTCTCAGTAACATGCTTAGTTAAATTCAAAGAGTTGGATTGTAATACACACATTAAATATTTGCCTGAAAATCTCAATGCTGTCGGTGAAAAACAAGGGGATAAGTTGTATCAATACATTAGGGAAAAGGAGAGGCGATATCAGGGATAGTATAGCATCAGCATGATGGCAGATTGCTGCTGCTCCCTGAAACAAGATGATCTAGAGGCAACACACAAAAGAAAATCACAATACACAGTTTAGAGAATAAAAGACGTAGATTTCACAAATACAACCAACTTATATTAGTGTTTTTCTCTTTCCTTCATTTTGTTTGTATTTTGGTCAACTTTTGTTCATCGTGGCAAACAAAATAATAATTTTTTTCCAAGTAACAGTTTTTTTCTTCCCTGTCTGTAAAATATACTTACATGGTAGAAAAACTTAGTATTATTTTCGAAATCTTTTTAACTGAATTATACAAAATCCATCATTAAAACCAAAACAAATTTTATAAAGTTTAAATTTGCAGGCTTGTGTTATTGTTCATGGTGAATTATGGAGAAACAAAGACTGGTATCTCTACTAATATACAAATACATGTATAGTAAATTAACATAGGACTTTATCGTTTTACAGTACTTTCAATATTTCCCATTGAGCCGGTTGAAGGCCGCCTGGAGACGTCACCTGTTTAAACCATTCACACAGTTATACAGTAGAGTGTTATCTATCAGTCATTCAGTAGACGCTAAACTTATGTCACAATAAAGGCATTTAACGTCCAGTTTGTGCTATTGTGGCGTCAATAAAATGTGCACATGCTGAGATGAGAAGTATTATGGACTGCGTAGGCTACAACACAAAAAGAAATAAAAATGTAGTTGTTATTCTTGATTTTAGTTTTATTTACTCATGAAACAGAATACCTTCGAGAACCCTACAGCAGTACATCTAATATACATATACACGTGTTTTAATGCGAAATTTTTCCGAGACCTGAGGTGACTGTGTTCACTGTCCTACTCGAAGGCAGTCCCTCACCGATCTAGTTATGGCTGTAGGTGTGAGTAAGGAGTCAGTTTTCATCAAATGGACTTCTCACACGAATTAGTAAAATAGTTTGTTAGATTTAAATCGGTTCGTATACTGGTGGAATCTTCTGTGGTATAATGGTTAGCATATTCAAAATGAGAACCCGAAGGTTCTGGGTTCGAGGTCCGTTGCCGCGGAAATGCGATCCCTACTTTAAATCGTGGGTGCAATATAATAGTGACGGTCTATTCGTCTAGACGCTAACTGTAAGCGCTATCGCTTCTCTGTCTTTCTTTTTGTACGTAGTTCTCAACTGAGGACTGTCATGCGCAGATAGACCTTGTGAATAGCTACCGTGTTTCTCCGATAATAAGACCTACCCATAAAATAAGACCTAGTGTGATTTTTGGGGATAGTTTTAATATAAGCCCTAGTTAAGAGTGGCAGGAAGAGGAAAGAAATAAAAAAAATTAAGTTATTAATAAGTTTAATAGTTAGTTAATTAGTTTGTTTAAGTATTAATCAGTTAGTTTAATAGCTTAATAATAGTTTATTTTAAATGGTTAGTTTAATAGTTTTACTTTGTAACTTCATTTTTTTAATATATCAAAATAAGACATCCCCCGAAAATAAGCCCTAGTGTCATATTTTGGAGTGAAAATTAATATAAGCCCTGTCTTATTTTCGGAGAAACACGGTAGCTATACGTGGAAAGTATAAATATATGAATCAACTCCGTCTAGTTGCGCAATAACCAAGCTAGGCGCCAGATGACCTATCCTCATCCTCGTCTGAGAATTAACCAAACTTAGTACTGTGACTCTTGATGACGAAAAACCCACTTGTAATAAAAATGTATCTCAGAAAGGTTGGTATGGGTATTAACACTTTTACTAATAAAGCAGAGAACAACGTTTCAACCTTCCTAGGTCGTCTTCAGCTTAACAAGATGTTAACGTTGTTCTCTGTATTTTTTTTAAGTGTTAAAATCCATACCAGCCGTTCTGAGATACATTGGAAATAGAACTGCCTTTCAGTTTCAACTTACATCACAAGAGGATAACCGGGAGAGGAAGGGAGCCTCCTGCAAAAAAAATCTAGGCGTAGCGACTACATGTTATTTTTAAGCTTTTAGATATAAACAATTCGTTTCATATCACTTAATAAAAAACTTCTACAAACACTTACATTAAGTTCTTAGAAATTTAGATCAGTTTCATCCTTTTAATTTATTGACACTCCCATAAAATTTTATGCCCCCAGAGAGGAAAACTATGCATTACAATATGTGTGGTATAATTCAGTTTGTAGCGAAAAGCCACACATGGACGCTAAATATGCTCAACACTTATTAACGTTTACTACACGCTGCGATCACACTTTCACTTTCTCTTCAGGTCGTAGTTCTATTAACATACGTTCCGAACCATGAGTCAAAATTAGTCTCGAAAGTTACATTTTACATGTATGCTACAAAATAGCCCTCGTACAATGAGTTCGAATATCCTTTTCCACTCGTAATATAATTTAATTTACTCACACAGAAATAATCTGTTTATTAGCGGCTCAATTTTATAGTGACTATCGTGACGCACCCTATCTTACAAAGTTTAAACGTTACTTTCTTGTGTAGTGTCACTGTCTCCACACTATGATCTGGTTTATGGTTATGTATCTAATTTGATTAAGTATAAAACGCACAAATTTTATATTAATATGACTGGTATTATGTAATAAAGGTGAGTATCAATCTCCTATACCACACTGTTACTTAGTTTGGTATCATCCACCCATACCACACTGTTACGTTGTTTGGTATTAACCACCTATACCACACTGTTACGTAGTGTTGGTATCAACCTCCTATACCACATTGTTACGTAGTATTGGTACAAAGAACAGTCTACTGTGTTGAATGGACTGGTGATCTGATGTGTCACACAGAACAATATGGTTACAGATCAACACGTTTATATATACTGAACATTTTACACTGTTGAGTGGACTGGTAGTCTGATGTGATATACAAGGCACTATACTATGGTTACGGATCAACGTGTTTATACATACTGGACATTTTACACTGTTGGGTGGATTAATAATATTATGTGGTATACAGGGCACTGTGATTACAGATCAACATGTTTATACAGAGTAAACAATGTTGTGTGTTGGTTTAATTTGCAGCTTGATAGGATATGCAGGACACCATGCTTATTGTTCAACTAGTTTATAAACTGGACACTTTTCAGTGGTAGTCTGACGTGACGTATAATACTGTGCTTATTGGGTAACGTGTATACACACTATGCTACTAGTTATGTTTCATTGTTACCAGAAACGTGTTTCACGTCTCCACTAGACCGTAAACTACAAACTGGTTATTTCTGCTCTGCGTGTTTGTAACTTCGTTTTTGTCGTTGTACTGCGTGGCACCAAATAACGGGTGAGCCACTTTATGTAAAACAATCCGGATAACGGAGAGCTACAGACAAAATTTCTGTGTAATACAAATGTCACGTCCTCTGTTTTAAGTTCGGTGTCATTATGTCAAGAAAAAACGTATTTGGCCACCACTCCTATATTTTCTCACACGCTCGAGAGCAGAGTTCTTATTCAATACCTGGGCAGCTGTCTGTATGACCCAGAGGTTCTGTTCTGTCTCAGTAAACTCAGATTTTTAGAGAACAGAAATCACTGTGTTTATATGACTAGCATTATTATGCAAGACACACTTTGCAATGTAAAGGGCATCAATTGGATTCCAAATCTTGCTTTGATTCATTTTAGTTTCCATAATTCCATGATAAGATCCTTATATATATGTTGTTTTTTTCTGCTCTCCACTAAGTCTTCCGCCGTAAAGTTATTTCTGTCATCCAAGAGGTTTACTTTACTTAGTTCAGCCCATGCTACTCCACACCCAAAACTATGAGGTCACTTCTCCCCCCTCTGTCATGCTATGATAATGCTTTATAGGCGCTTGGCTTTCCCTTTTTATGCCCTTCAACTTTATCTAGGTTGTACTTATTAGGTAGGATCTGACTCATACCATTGTAAACATAACGAATTGTCTTTATCGATGGTAATCAATAACACATATAAACAGAAATGTTTTTTTTGTTTCTTATTTGCATCATATCATGTTTTGTCCTCCGCTGAGACAGCGAAAAATCTTTGGAGTTACAACGTTAAAATCAGGGATTCAATTCCCCTCGGTGGACACAGTAGATAGCCCGATGTAGCTTTGCTATAAGAAAAAACACACACACTCATGTCACATTCTTCTATCGGTTCTCTGTTTTTTATTCATTCTCTTTCACACCTCACTGTTTTCTCGTTCTGTTTTGTTGAACTCCTACCTCCTGTATTCCTTTCTCAAAACCACATCGAACTGGTACGTTTCTTCCAAATCTTGCGCCTATTTCCCTTCTATCGGATTATACCGTTTCACAAAAACAGAGGATCTCTACAAGTAAAACAGCGGGATGTCTGTGGACTTATTCCACTATAAACAGAGTTTCGACAACCGCGGTGGGCAGAGCAAAGATAGCCCATGTATAGCTTTGTGGTTAAATACAAACAAACACAAACAGAGAATGTTGTAGTATCCATACCAGCTGACCTTAGAAAGGTGGCTGCTATACCTACATACTCTAATTCTTTTATAATGGTTTAAAATAAGTCCCAGACTTGTCTAAAGTGATTATGACAAAAATAACGTAATATTTTCTGTCAAACAGGTGCCAATGGTTTTGTGGAATCCAGTAATAATATCTGGCTTATTTATGGCACATGTTGGACTGCCTGCCATCGTAACATCTGTCTGTATCAAGTGCGAGTTTTACTTGCTAGTTCTTTATAAAACCTATAAATCTTGTAACCAGACGTAACAATGTGGTAACACGCCTCTCAGTTTAATGTACTAGTATGTCAAACAAGTTAATAACAGACCTCCCAACTTTTATACACCAGTATGTAAAACAAAGTAGTAACAAACGTCTCAACTTTTATATACAAGTACATAAAACAATGTAGTACTAGACTTCTCAACCTTTATATACTAGTATGTAAAACAATGTAATAACAGACCTCTCAACTTTATATAGCCGAATGTAAAACAGTGTAATAACAGACCTCTCAACTTTATATAGCCGAATGTAAAACAGTGTAGTTACTACAGACCTCTCAATTTTTATATATATATATACAGCAATGTAGTAACAGGCCTCTCAAATTTATATACTAGTCTGTAAAACAAGGTAGTAATAAACCTCTCAGATTTTATATGTACATGTAAAACAATTGAGTAACAGGCCTCTCAACTTTTACATATATATGTAAAGAAATGGAGAAACACACCTCTCAGCTTTTATACAACAGCATGTAAAGCAATGTAGTAACAGACTTCTCATCTTTTATGCACACACACACACACACACACACATATATATATTAAAACATTGGAGTAACAGACTTCTCAGTTTGTATATATATATACATATATAAAACAATGGAGTAACAGACTTCTCAGTTTTTATACATCAGCATATAAAACAAGGTTGTGACAAACTTCTCAACTTTTATACATATATATATATGTAAAACAATGGAGTAACAGACATCTCAACTTTTATATACTAGTATGTCAGGAAATGCCAAATTAAAGAAAGAAGAGAAGTAACTCTTCTACAAATATTGATTAAAATTAATGTAAAAAGTAAAAAAATACAAATTTTAGGGAGCAATAACAATATCATCTGTTAATTTTAGTGTAAACATGTTTTGCTGTAACTCTGTGAAAAAATGAACATTAAGAGACAACTGTGCTATAGAAGACAGTCAAACTCTATAACATTCAAGTATCCGCCTGTAATTTTTGTCATATTATATCACATCAAACTAAAGAAAAATAATTTACTTTGTTCATTCTCTTTACAATTTATCTTATTGGTAAAGCGTATAAAAATTCACTGTTTCGAAGAACTAATATCGTTGACTAGCCTCACAATACAATACAGTAGCACAGGCCACACGGGTGCGCTCTTATGCAGATACTTTCTTTTTAGGTATTCATTAATTATAAATATGAAAGAACTATTCACCGAGTGAATCCACCCTTGTGCTACGCAGACACCCAAAAGTGACGGGCTGTACCACACCCTCGAGTTATCTCACACAGGATGCATGTCTTAATAATTTGATGAACACGTAACAGGAAATACCGAAATTTTTAGGTCAAAACAAAGACAAATGGAATTAAGTTACTGTTAGTACAACACATATTTATCCTAACAGTGTGTTTAAGTCAGAAAAAATTGGTTCTTTCCATGTCCATGATTAATAACTTTTAAGTAATTTATGTAATTTTTTTCTTTAAAACTGTGATGCACAGTTACTTGTGGGTGTCGTTAGTACAGTACCATATCAAAACTATGGTGCACTGTTTCTTGTGGGTGTTATGTACAGTAACATACCGAAGTTGTGATGTGCAGTTACTTTATCTCTGGGGCGAACTACACTACAAGGCCAGTAGAGTAAACCAATGTTGTTACAAGAAATTTTAAAACATATTACCAACACTGATATCCATACACAGACAACTTGAGTATTAAAAGTGGGATAACATTTTATTAATGTAGGAAAATAATTCTGAAGAAACGATTGATATATTTGATTAACTTTAACGCAGTTCACGTGTACACCATTGTCATCTAATGTTTCGCTTCAGCTACAGTATTATGATACATTCGTGCCCTTAAGCAGCACATATGTTATTGGTTAGCAAATCAATACAATTGTGACCTTAAAAATTCATTATAGAAAAGAAACTGTGTAGAGGTTTACTTTACGACGCCTGGTTCTTGAGTTATAACCAACATGGACAAGTCGACCTATTCTAGTCCGCCGGCCTTTAGTGCACCATTTCGTTTTGTTAGTCTCCCACATGTAATAACTATTGTCAAATTGTCGCCACGGTCCTATTTCTTAATCAACAATAAGTAGTGCTTCTTACCTCAATTCTCCAAATCAGAAGACCGGGTTCCTGACCTACACCCTCAAAAGCCGGCTCTTCAGGCACCGTCATAGCAAACACTTCCAAAAGTTATGAACACCACGACCAAAACTACAACCAGTGTACGGTGTACGAACGGCTACTATACCACGCTTCGTTATGGTGTAGCTTTTCGAGCTCTTTAGCACGCGAGGGCGCTTTCGAGAATACGAAGTTGTAAAACATGGCGACGTTTCACAAAAATAACAACAAAAGCATGATTAATGTTTGTTTTGTTTTTTTCAATTTCGCGCAAAGTTAAACGAGGGCTATCTGCGCTAGCCGTCCCTTATTTAGCAGTGTTAGACTAGAGGAAAGGCAGCTAGTTATCACCACCCACCGCCAACTCTTGGACTACTTTTTTATCAACGAATAGTGGGACTGACCGTAACATTAAGAGCGAGCATGTTTGGTGTGATTACGAATGTTTTTATTCATCCGTGTTATAAGGTTTCTCTAATGAACTCATTGAGTGTCTCTTAGCCTCCGACTCAGAAACTTCCAACAAACAGTCGTTTGTTATTCAACCATGAATAATCCTATGTTATAATTACTTATTAAAAAATAGAACAGATATCGAAAGAACCCATGAGAAATACTTAGAAAGTTGACTGTGTGTGAAATCACTACCGCACCCTGGTGGAACAGCGAAACTCTCGAGACTTTTAACACTAAAATCTGGGGTTCTATTACTTGACAGCGAAAAAACTTATGTGATATTTAAGAACATATCTGTGCGTAAAACTTCTACTTGACAACGAAAGAACTTTTTTATGTGAATCTTCTACCTAACAACGGAATAATTTGTGTGATAAATAGAAACATGTTTGTGTGTGAATCTCCACAGCGCTTCATTAAAACTTCGTCTTTTGTTTCTAAAAATAATTCTTCGTTGAATCCAGAGCACAATATTCACTTAAGTATTATTCAAAACATATTTTAATTTTGTATATTTATATGAAAAAAAGTATAAATTTGTCACAATCCTGCTTTCATGTAATCAGGGTAATAAAGAAAAGAATAAAAAGAAAACTTGTTTTTAAATAACGATATGCCTTTGTAATTACAAATGCATTTCTTTGAAATATCTTAACGATTTTCGTGATATCGGTGTATTGTACGTTTTTAAGTTTGTTGGTGTTGAATTAGGCGTAATCTATAACTAATCGTATGTATGTTTTATATTTTTGTTAATGTACGCTACTGACGTTTCTGTATTTTCTTAGCAGTAAAGTTTATTATGTAATTTGCCAAGAATATGGTTATAACGATGTGTATATCTTTTAAACACAAAATGGCGTCAAAAGCAAATTAGCATTGGATGAAAACATAGAAAAGAAATGTTTTTCGAAAATTTATTAAAAGCTATTAAATGTTACAATAAACAAAGAAATTTCGCCATTTGTTATCAGCAGTTTTAGTAAATGTGTTTACCAGGGTTGGAATGTTAAGAACGTAAGCCTGTCGCTTATTAACGTTTAGCCATTAAAGATTTGAAATCCTAATCTCTGCTAATACATCATTTAACTGTGTTATATCTATGTTTAGAAAATGCAACAGCTGCACAAAAAGCAAGATGTGATAACCCTAACATTACAACCATCAAAAGTATCTTCCATAAAGAATGAGTTTTTAAACCTAAGTTGACGACCATCATAGAAATATAACTGTTTCGTTCACGAATGTTCTCCTAGTAACAGAGAATTTTTTCCGCCCTTACGGTTATTTTATTAGAGAAACTCGCCTACCCTACTTTTGAAAGTGCTGGAACCATGTGTGTATGTTTATTATCATCATTGACGTACCCCATCATAGCTCTGCTAGAGCTACGTGACATGGAGAGGTATTTCGAGTTTTACTGACGCAGACTACTTTACTCATGTCTTCCTCAGATTTAGATTCATCCCTCATGTGCTTTTTTTAGGGATGGTTGAAAGCTGCTTAAGCTGAAATGTTTTTTTTATTATTAAACTTTGTGCAAAGTTATCCAAGACCCATCTATACTAGCAATCCCTAATTTTGAAGTGATAGATTAGAGGGAAAGCAGTTATTCAATGCCACCTAGCGTCAGATCTTGAGATACTTTTTACCAACGAAAAATGAGATTGGCTGTAACATTCTAACGCTCTCACGGTTGAAAAGGCAAGCATATGTGATGATGGGTTTCAATCCAGAGAATCGAGCGTCCAGGCCGAAATGCCCATTAACCTTAGGATAAGAGAAAATTTAGTCTATGTTTTTAAAATTGTGATTTCTTTATCTCCTATTAGCTTACATATATTTTGTGGAAGTAACAAAAACAACACATTTGTGTTTTTTATTCTGAGTAGTCTGGGAAAGTGGTAAGTCTTTGGATCTATAACGCTAAAACCAGGGGTTTGATACCCTCGATGGACACAGCAGATAGCCCGATATGGCGTTGCTATAAAAATACACAAAATACAACAATATATTCTGAATAAGCAAGTTTATTTTAAACTTATTTGAATTTAAAAGTTGCAATTACCAATGACATTCATCATTATAATATTGTTTTCATTTCTTTATTTGCGTGACTCTCGGTGGATCAGTAATACAGACTTACAAAGCTAAAACCCAGGATTTGATTCTACCGCAGTAGACATAGCACAGACAGCCAATTATGTAGCTTCACGCTAAAGCAATAGCAAGAATTATCTATGTAATCTTGTAAACATACTTATTTTGGCTTTACAAGTTGCACACTAGTGGATCAAATAAAAAATATTTTCTCTTACATAGGAAGAAACAAAACAGACTGGAACGTGGTTTCCGCAGAATGATATTTACATTGAAACTAATTTGTTTTAGGTTCAGTATCAACAAGATAATTAATTCAAATTAGCTCATAACCTAAATGAAAAACTACTATTTTATATTCCACTTTCAAAATCACTAAAAACATGTGTTATTTTCTTTCCACTTATCACAAGATCGTGTGTTACGTTTTATATCTCACATACCGTGTTTCTCCGATAATAAGACCTACCCATAAAATAAGACCTAGTGTGATTTTTGGGGATAGTTTTAATATAAGCCCTACCATTAAAATAAGCCCTAGTTAAGAGTGGCAGGAAGAGGAAAGAAATAAAAAAAATTAATTTATTAATTAGTTTAATAGTTAGTTAATTAGTTTGTTTAAGTATTGATCAGTTAGTTTAATAGTTTAATAATAGTTTATTTTAAATGGTTAGTTTAATAGTTTTACTTTGTAACTTCATTTTTTTAATATATCAAAATAAGACATCCCCCGAAAATAAGCCCTAGTGTCATATTTTGGAGTGAAAATTAATATAAGACCTGTCTTATTTTCGGAGAAACAGGGTAGTTAGAACGTTTCCTTCAAAACACGATTCGGCTTAATACTCTATTATCTTAACGAGTTGTTGTTATCATTATTTTAAAGTTAAGAGTTGATGTATTGTATCAAAATAGTTCTGAAGGATCACAGTCCTTATCACCTCGTCCTATCCTGCCCTGTCTGAAGACTATTGTTGGACAATAATCCTCAGCGTAGCTTCCATTGAAAAAAATTCCGCAGTGAGGCATTCATGTCTAAAGCACCCCCACCACTTCTTCCTGCATAGTTGGTACGTGGTGTAGTGAAAGATATATGAAATATGATATCTAGACTATATCATACTACCCCAGTAATGTAAATGATGTAATTAGCTTGAAAACAGGTTAGTATAGTTGGTACTTGTAGTAGAGAAAGCTATCTGAAATGTGGCTATACATGATACCAACCTGATAAGGTAAAGAATCAACCGTCTTGTATCTATACTTAATAAAATACACAGCTCAATAAGATCAATGAAAATTGAAGCATTTGATATCAGCAAAACATGACAATAAAAATAGAATATGAAATAACAAATTAAAAGAAGGAAAAATGTATAACCGATTAGATACTTGTACCTACCTAAAATATGTTTTAAATATATTTGTTGAATCTGCAGAAAGTATACGAACCTAATAAAGTACACGTTGCGCTTTGAATATTGATCTAATACTATTAGTACACGTTGCGATCAGAACAGCAACCCCATAATATCAGTGCATATTATACTAAAATACCAACCTGATATAACATTTGTGTTTTTGATAGAAATGTTAATCTGTAAAACGTGGTTTCTAGTTGAGATATTCTCGAGGAAGAACATAGATTACGATGTTTCACAGAACATATGCAGTAGTTGTTTACTTATACTGGCTAGTATATCAGTTTAAAATATTGATTTCATACAATCTTTTGTTACCTTGGTGCTGGGTTAGGATGACTTTTATGTATGATAAAGAAAAAAATCTCTGAAAAATTGTATTTCAGAGTTTTAAATAGTTTATCATTTAAGGCGTATTGCCACAAACGACTGCCTCAATCAGATTTATTACGTAGTATTAGCTACAAAGATCAAGGTCAGACTTTTAGAGAGCTGTTATGTTTTATTTAACTATATACAGCTAAAACATACCTTTTAAAAATAACATTTTTCTGTGTTCCAGAATCATTATACATACTTATATACTTTTAAAAGTATATATACAATTATCTGAAAGAAACGAGTAAAAATTAATTTACAACTGCAATTATTACAAGTAATTTATGACTGTAGCAAGACCCGCAGAAAATTGTGCACGCACGAAGATAAAGACCTTGAGCTGATGATACCATACTGGGTAGTGCGTCTGTGAGTGTTTTTCTTATAGCAAAGTCACATTAGGCTATTTTCTGAGTCTACCAAGGGGAAGCGCACCCCTCATTTTAGCGTTGTAAATCCGTAGACTTACCGCTGTACCAACGGGGGACTATGGGTGTAACAGAGACAGCTCGAGTCATCGTGAAGTAAAACAAGACATTCCTTCAGAAGAGCTGTGTAATTAAAAACAACAACAACAACAAGAATCAATAGTTTAGTTTCGAGTTTACTTGCTGATAAAGTATTATTTTATTACAAGTTGAAGCTTTTACAGTGAGTGCTTGTTCTAATAAACAAGAATTAAAATCAACCTTCATAACAGAACGTCTGGTGCATGAGTCAATAGATGAAACGTTTGCTTTAAGTCATTCTACAAACGTTGAATTTAATAAACTTTCATAGGAGTAGTCTGAAAAACAACAAAAACAAACATTCTAACGAACATTCTTTTGTACATTCCCCAGTATCAGTAAAATATTTCTATTAAACAAATCAATTTGAACCAACTGTATCAGCATTTTGAAAATATTTAAGTTATAGTAAAGTCTTTAATGTTATTTTAACATCTTCTGCCGATAAAACGTTAATCCATTTCTGCAGTAAAAAGCTACAGACTACGACGACCATTGGTACACACAAACAAGTTTTTATTAATAACTGCCAAACTAATATACATTATATATATATATTTATATAATTGACTTGCATGAGTTTCTCTCTGATTGGTCGACAATAAAAACAGTCATTGTCTAACTCATTTAATGACATTGACCTCTGTAATTCACTCATCCTAGTATTTATTTGTAATTTTATTTTCAAATGCTACAGGAACCTTCTTTTAGCAAATGAATATAAAAAAAGTATTATGTTAAATTACGGTTTACACAACTGGCCCATTTCCTGGATTGCAGAACCTTAATATAGAAATCAAACAGTATTCTAAGCTCCCCATTCATGTGGCATGGCTAGGTGATAAAGGCACTCGACTCGTACTCCGAAGATTGCGGGTTTGAGTCCGGATCCCGCCAAACCATGCTCGCCCTTTCAGTCGTGGGAACGTTATAATGGGGGCTCAATCCCATTAAAAGAGTAGCCCAAGATATTTCGATACGTGATGATGCCTAACTGCCTTCTACTGCTGAATTAGGGATAGCTAGCGCAGATAGCCCTCAAGTAGCTTTGCGCGAAATTCAAACCAAAACATACAAACCATGAGTCTTTTCTTTTCCTGTGGTTATAGTATGCAAATGGGATAACCTCTTGTTCTTTGTCATGATTTGTTGTCCTATCACTAGAATGTTAATTCTTCCTAGGTAATATCGTCGAATACATCCACTGACTGCTCTGTCCTTGGTAATCTTATACTGTAACTGATCCCTCTGTTTAGTTGGTGTAACATTTTATTTACAGGATAATGACAGGTCTGTGTGTGTATGGTTTCTTATTGCTAAAATCAGGGGTTCGATTCCCCTCGGTGGGCTCAGCAGATAGCTTGATGTGGCTTTGCTGTAAAAAAAAACACATACAAACACACTACTTAAAAGAGGGGTTGTGATTGAGGAAAACATACCTCTTAAGATAAGTAATTATTACTTCCAACTATATTTTTACATTATGCAGCCATCTTCTTGCTAATTTTTTGCTCATATTTTGTTTTAAAAAATAATATATTTTTTAAAAAATTTATACATATCAGCAAATTTTCATATACTGCTATGTAGCAGTGCATTTTGTAAAACGGATATTATGCAATATGTATGATTATGTCTATTACAGAGACGTAAGTTTAGCATGTTAATGACGTTTGTTCCCATTTTTACAGATTTCAACGTAGGTAAGGAACATTTAAGATATTTCAGAATTAGATAACGAAATGAAGCTATTTTAAATTTGATAATATATATATAATATCGTATTTGTTAGCTTAGTAATTTGACTGACAATAATAATTTAATATAGTGTATTTATTTCCTGTATTAAGAAGTTTATTTTTGAAAAATAGCATATGATGGTAACCCTAAGAAACCAAACAACGTCAGAAGTTACAGCACAAATCTTAAGCTTATTGATAAGCGATGGTTACTGAGTGTTACTATGTTTGGGTAGTCTGATTCAGTAAATAGAAAATTTAACTTTTTCCTTCAAACGTACTTAAAAAGTAATAAAATAAAAACGTGGTGATAAAAACTAAATGAAATAAGTATTTTGTACTGTCTAACAAGTGTGCCACCCTATCGTTAATGCTACTTTTGTGAGAAACCAAAATCTGTCATTCATTTTGCTTTTAAACTTGTGTACACACAATTTTTGGGAGACTTTTCAATTAAAAATTAGTTTGTAAATGCTTCATGAAGATTTTTCAGAAAATTGCAAATTAAATGGAAACGTATAAGTGGTTTCCCCCTCTGATTTATTTTACCAAAAGACCATTTATATCAGATAAGTTACATTTCTATAATGCATATTGTTGTAAAAAATAAAAATTCATATTTAATAGTTAAATCAAAAAGTTTAATAGTAGTTTTGGATTATATTACTGTGGGAAGAAATAGAAATCATGGATTTTCTTCTTCCCATGAAAAGAAGTACTTAATACAAGGAATATAATGTTTTTCTGTTTATTGGCCAAGCATACCTAGTGTCAATCTAGATGACTTGTGTAATTGTAAGGTACCCTGGATATGGTTATTATGCTAGGGGTTAATTTACAAATATGTAACTATTAAATGCGTTTTTAATTATTTTGTCTACACTGTTGTTTCAGTGTTTAGTTACATGAAGAACTAAAGTGGTTAACAGATGGTATGATATCCAAGCTAAGAATATTGTATGCAATCCCAACCAAATGTGCCTTTTATTATTTCCTCATTCATGTAGATGTTTAAAAATAGTAATTCAGAACATATACTTCCCATTTTAAAGAAGGAAAAAATAATTTATTAGAAACAATACAGAAAAAAAATATGTATTTTATAGCTGTTCTGTCTATTCATGTTGAGCACCAGTGTCAAATAAACTTTAGGTTCTCAGAGCTCTATCAGTAAGAAATCAACTGTGTTTAAGCATTTCATACATTGTTGTTTTTTTTTTAAACAAAAGTGTCCCTTTGCCTTTTTCTGCTTTGGTTGAAAAATATCTTTTTGTTATAATGAAATCAGTATAATTATAATCCCTTAACTGAAAACTAATTGTAAATTTGTCAATGACAATTATGTTTTTGCTATTTTATAAAATATGGTTGGGAATAGAGGGAAATGGTATTTAAAACAGAAATATGTTTACTTACAAGTGTTTTATAATGTCTATATTCTGTCAACAGTGAAGTATGAAAACAAGGTGTGTGTGAGGGTAATTTAGTACAAAGAAGACAAAAAGAGAGTGACATCAGAAAATGTTAGCCTTGCAAACCAAAGCATGTATACACTTAATAACATCTTATGGAAAGTATACTAGTAAAACAGTAATTTTAATTCTAATGTTAACAGTACTGAAGAAAATACATTTACATAACAAAAAACTAGAATGTGAATAAAACAATTTCCTTTTTTTTTCTCCATGGTTTTTAGCATTTAATTCAATTAATCATTTTCTAATCACTACACATGATGTGATTGTTAAACATCTTTCTACACAAATGAGTTCCTGAAGGTTGTTCATTACATTAACTTATCCATGTATGTTATCTACCACATTTCTTTATGGTTTGATACAGAGGTGGATGATCAAATTTATTAATCTTCAGGCTTATTAGTCAAACATTGTCATAAGACTTGCACAATTAAATTAATAAAAAATGGTAATTTCTTGACATTATTTGATTTGGTCAAAATTTTTATGAATTGTAGATTTTATAAGCACTAATTGACATAGTTCATGCTCTAGATTATTGATTTGGTCAAAATTTTGATTAATTTCATACTTTAAGTGACACAGATAGATGTGGTTGATGTTTCTAAGATTAATTGATTATATTTACTAATTAGGTTAATTTATTAGCTCTACTTTCTTATTTCAGTTCTATCCTTTATTTCTTTTGTAATACCAGAGTTGAAAATATGAAATGCACGTAATGTCTTATAGGTATTTGGCTGTTAACATATATTAGTGCTTAGGGATCATTTGATCTTTCAAAGCTGTACTTATACACCTGCTCTTAATAAAAGTCAATATTTAAACCATTTATTTTTCAAAAATAGTCAGTTCCACTCTTGATTATATTCCTGTCAAGTTCTGACTCAGTCAATATTGATAGAAGTTCATTCTTTTATAAATTATAAATTGGTATGTTTTGACCTGTGATTTTTTTCATATGGTGATGGGTTTTATTAATTAAAGGCTGTTAACTAATTATTATTTGTACTGTCATAGATTGTTTCAAAAGAGTTTTGATACATGCATATAGAAACAATTTTGTTTCTAGTCTGTGTATTTTTCTTCTATATTCAAACACCTAGTTCTAGTCATTACAACTAAACCTTCAGACTTTTCTGTCATTACAGCCACATCTTTTGGTTTCTGTACATCATTATCATTCTTTTCAAATAAAGGGTAAATGCATTTTATTGATCTGTTAGATACATTTAAGTAAATCAAATATGAAATAGGAGTAAAATGAGATGATTTATTGCCTGTTGTCATTTGTATTGTGAATGAAAAGTGTGTCACAAGACAACTGAGGAACTGATACTTGTCAGAACACTGACTTTTATGATCCTCTGTTTTTTGTTACAGCCCTAATTTTTAACACAACTTTTCACTTTTTTTTAAATTTTACCATAAGAATCGTATTTAGCATTTACAGTTTTGTATAATATCAAGAGCCATTTGAAACACAAGACTGAATTTTCGAGAAACATCTGTCATTCTAAGCATCATTGTTTGTCAAGCTAAACATCCACAGATGTACCTTCATCTTTCAAGCCAGACATTCACAGAAACACGTTTAACCATCAAGCTGTACCTTTACAGAAGCTTCCACATCCATGAAGATAATTGTCCAAAGGAGCATCCTTATCCATCAAGCTGGACATTCCCAGAAGCACCTTTAACCATCAACTTGGACATTCCCAGAAACATCTTTAACCATCACACTGGAGGTTCTCAGAAGCACTTTTGACCATTGAGGTGACATTCTCAGAAGTGCCTTTCACCATCGAAGTGGACATTTCCATTATCCATCAAGCTGAACATCCAAAGAAACACTAGGAATTCTAGACAATTGATATAACTGGAAAAACAATTCCTGTATTTAGTCACACTTAACCCTATTTATCTGTTTCAACTGTTTAAGATAATGTTTTAAGTGATAAAATTGAGAGGTTTATAGTTTTTTTCAACTTCTGTTTTGGTTTTGCATTAAAACATCAGTAAGATGTTTTTTCAATCATTAAAAATTTTTCCATATTAACTACATTTGAAAAAGCAGAAAATTAAGTATTAACATTTCTAACCAAGAATTTTATATTCCAGGATCGTTTTAGTTTTACAAAATCAGCAATCTCTGAAACTGATGAAATACAGGGTTTGCATTGTTTCAGTACGAAGAAATTGCACTTTTGACTGGAAAGATATTCATGAACAATTATCATTTTTCTCTGTGGTGAAATTTCATTTAGTATCATGCAGTATATTCCTTTTGTTGTCAGGTTTAGTTTAAAAATATTACTTTAGAATCCCTTTAACTCTTAAACAACAGAAATGTACCTTTTTTGCAGGTTTAGGTTTTTAGAGTTCATTAGGACACATTATCGTCAATAGTACAAAGTATATTCTTTTCTATGTTTGATATACATTTTAAGCTGAATATATGAATCGAAATTACAAATACCATTATATTTTCTTCTTTTCTAGAGTGGTGAAACAGAACGCTAGCTAAACTATTGAAGAATGGCTGCTCCTAATCCTGGTGGCTATGGACAGAACTATCAACCTCTCCCTTCACATGCTCAAGGAGCATATGCTCCACCACCTACATATGAACAGGTAAGTACCTGTATAAACACTGAAGGATGTTGTTTTCATCTCCCATGACAAAAAACACAAAACTGTAATGTTTAATAATTAATAGTGTATGTACAATAGTATATGTAGAGAGCTGAGAAAGTGTTATGTTGTTGCTTATTATTGCATGCAAAGTTTAGATAGGGTTATTTACAAAAGACAAAGTTTAATGTACAGCAATGTATTATATAAAAATCTGAAAGTCTAATACATAACGTTTGTTATACAAATTATATACATAGTAGTATTGAAGGCTGTACTTCTTGCATGAGATTATCAGGGGTTGGCATGAAAGTGTGTTTTTGACAAATATTTCATAATTTTTCTGTGGAGTTTTGTAAAGTGCTGGAAGATTATTTGATATCACATGATCACTATGTAATTAAGTATAATGGATTACCTGTGAAAGAAACTACCATATTGTTAATAGTTACACCCTGTATGAGAAAAAGATATATTATTAGGTTTGAAGTACTTGTTTATAAGTTGTGCAGTCATTGGCTTTGAAACAGTTTATGTAATTTCTTATCTTCAAAGCTTTAAGGAATTTTTATGAGTTATAACTTAACATCTCATCAGTCCTATATTAGAAGCTGACTAATAGATATTGAAATACATGTGGGATTTTGTAAGAGTATTTCTGAAAATAGAATAAAAGTAAGGCAGCAGTGATGAAGGTAGGAGTTCTATTTACATTGATAATAAGCATTTAGAAGGGGTTGTCTACTGATTCTCACTAGCACAGAGACTCTTCAGTTTTGTTAATCTTTAATAATTTTATATTATTTACATCATTTTGAAATGTGTGATTTCTTACAAATTCTAATGTTATTTTCCATATCTATCATTATTTGGAAAATCAGGTAGAGGTTAGTATAATTTTAATGACTTGTATACCATGAAGTGTAAGAAAATAATTTTTCCAGTACGAAGTTGGTATACATTATTTACAAGTTGATGCATTGATTTCAAGTAATGATATAGAAATAACACCAGGAAGTATCGGTATTTACTGTTTATGTGGTAGTTAAACATTAAAGTGTTTTGGTATATCTAATTTTCAATAGTTCCATAGACCGAGTATGTTAAAAGAATGTTGATGCCTCATTATATCACTTTGTCCAGTAATGCTGTATATCTAATAGCCTTATATCTTGACAATATCTCTGCACATAGTTTCTGTTGCTAGCAGTTCTATTGTAAGGCTGTAATGTTCAAAGCATACCACTTGTTCCTGCTGACTTTCCAAAATACATCTGGTAGTATATGAGGAGGACAACTTTCCAGTACTGCTTTGACAAGTTTAGTTGCAGAGAAATTCATGGCTGTTGCTTTTGTAGACTTGAGTGGTATAGCTTTATATGAAATATTATGAATATCTGTTTCATTCTTCTGTTGCTGATGATTGAAGGAATATGTTCCTTTTTGAATATGTTTCATACTTTTCCTTGGGGTGGTTTTATCATTGAGAAAGCACTTAAGGATAGGTTAAAATGGTTTCATGAGAACAGACTGGAATCCCTTTCATTCTCTATGATTTTTAATTAAGTAAACAGAAGCTCATGCATTTTGTCATTCACAGGGATTGTAAGTAAAAATTGTGTAACAGTGCACAATATTTGCTAGTTTTATTTTTAATTCTACTATGTGTAGTTAGCTTGTTTTTATCAAATATCAGAATTCATCACCTAAAAAGAAATATAAATTAAATTCCATTTATTTTACTTTGCTTATTAATTATTTCTTCAGACATTCCTTGATGTAAGACTTCTCAAAAAGCCATATTATCTATTCAGAATCCAAGTCAACAAGTTTTTACAAGTAATTCTGGTAAACAAAAATTAATGAAACTTCCACATTAGTAATGCTTGATTCTTGAAAGTTTTTAACCTAATTTTTCATAAATGTATTCAAAAGAATAATTCGCATTATTAAAAAGAATTACTTATCATTTGATTCAATACGTTAAGTATTAAGAGAAAAAAACCTGACATTTTTTTGGTTTTTACTTTTAATGTAGTACTACAATGTGCCTGAAAATAAATTAAATTATTTTAAGTATCTTGAGATATAAAAGTTTGAATCTCCATTAGCCTATTATACAAGCTGAATAAACTGACAAAGGTATATTAATCTGTGTTATACATAGTTAACTCTTGGTGAAATATTTTAGTCAGCTATGCAGAAGGTTAGTGAGCTGGTACTGGTACTTGAAGTTCCTGTGGTAAAATACAAATCATAGTTTTGTGTAAATTAAATTATTTTTGAAAATGGAAAGTGATGAGTGTAAATAAATATATATTGATGATGATTTTTTTGTTATTTTCAGTCTCATTATTCATATTCTTATCAACAGGTACGTAACAATTTTTTACCTGTAGTTAACTTAGTGTTTTAAGACTTGCATGGATAAGTTATTCAACAACAATATATTAAGTGTGTATTAGGCCTAACAGGTAAAATCTTTATGGTTTATAGTAATATAAATTATACTTATTACTTTCATGTACATTCTTAGCTTTGGACCTCGTCATTAAAAACATACAACTATTTATATGCAGGTACAGTCCAGACTTGCATACCAGTCAATGTGACATAGTGGTCAATCTTTAATTATAGCCATTTTGTTTCAGTTCCAAATATTTCCTTCTATTTTATGTTTGTTAAATATCCACTATTATGGACACTTGTATTGCTTCCAATTGGGCTTGTGGTCACCTATTCCTCAGTCCCAAGCAGTCTCTTTGAACTCAGTATTGTGGCCTCAAAGGCTGGCTCTCAACTGCCACGACCCAATTGTGACCTTTCAGTTAAAGTGAGACCACTACTATACAGTGACTGACAGCAGTCACATTTTGTAGATGTTAAAAACCAGGTGGCCATCAATGTTTCCTATTAATGTTATGCTAATCCAACCTGATGCTTCACACCTCATACTACACTGAGGATCATGCATAAGTGATCAAACAAACAGTACAGTTTCACATTTCTTTAACTTTGACATTTCTAAAACTTCTAGTTTGGTGTCTCTTTAGTCTTATTGTGAACAAAAGATTTGTTCAAAGGGTAAAATTCACCCATTCATCTAATGTTTTGTCACCTTTCCCTCTAGTTTGCAGTAAATAGAGTTCTGTTTTTTTCAGCCAAATTGTCTTTGTTCTATTGACAGAAGTGGCAGAAAGCTGCTTAATAATTGTAGTGTCTTTATAACCAGGTGTCACTACATCTATACATAAACAACAGCATTATGCCCTGGCCTCTGATACTGTGTGGTACAGGGAAAGTCACGAACTTGATTGTGCTATATGTATCTGTTAATCAAAAATGCAGTATAGAATTTTATATTTTAGACCATAAATGTAAAAGTAGATATGTAAAGATATTCTGTATCAAACACAAAAACATAGAAAGGTGAGTATTATGGGTGAGTTGTAGGGGTACATACACTCTTCCTTTAAGGACTCAGTCTGATCCTAGAATTTACCCCATGTGATAACACCTAGTAATATGGCTACCCCTGTATGTGGATAGTAATTGCTGACCCATAGCTGACCAATAAACAGGGCTGGATTGTATTTCATTACTTTTAGCTTACAGAACTTTGTTGTTTAGAATATCAGAATTATTTCTATTTAAAAAAATAGTATGCATTTATCTATGTTATGTATATATTTATGTATATTACTGGAATTTACATTACAATCAGTAGCTATGTATCTATGTTAACTTGTATTAAAAGCACCTGTGTTTTTAGCTTTATTGCTGTTTACTTACAAAAATATACTTGTTTTTGAATGAAAGATATTTCAGTTTCAAGACCTGTGTTTTTAGCTTTATTGCTGTTTACTTACAAAAAATATACTTGTTTGTGAATGAAAGATATTTTAGTTTCAACATTGTCACTCATTCTAACAGTATCATAATCTCATCAAGAGTTGTTTTTCAGTGACTGATTTATACTGGAAAACATTATAAAACTAAATAAATTACTAATCACCATGGAACATAATTTTATTGTCAGCATATTGTATTAATTTGGTGATTAGTCATATTTATTATAATTTTCACAGTTTATTATAAGTTAGTTCATGGTGTTTTTATCACATATATGCTGTGAATTATGTACTGGTTTAGTTTTCCATGTTTTGGTATATTTCTAAAGAAATTTAACATTAAATTTTTTTTACAAGAAAAAACAATTAACAAATCCAATTTTTTGCATGTGTTTCAATAATAACAGTAAATATTTCTACATTCTAGCAGCCTCCACCACCACAGTATTCTGGTCCTTATCAGCCTGTAAGTTTTGTGGTTTTGTTACTATTTTCTTCTTAGTACCACTTTAGTAGAAATTGTTTATTTCACAAACTTGTAGTAAAGCAGTCAATAACATCTGTTTACACTTTTAAGAGTGAAAATAATTGTTTTATCACACAGATGCTATTTGACTTTGAGATAAAAGTTTTGTACTTCTCTGAATCCATAATCACCTTATGCAGCTTTTTTATAAGTAGTTACTGATTGTGGAATTTACTTAAAACACTTTAATAACCTCATAATTTACATATAAACATATGACTACATAAAGTGGATGAATATAGATTTCTTTTGAACATTTGCCATGTTACCTATTAAGCAGAATTTGGCTTGCAAGAAAAAGGTTATTCTATGACCATATTGGTTGAAGACTGTTTGTATCAGTGAAAGCCAAATAGGCTGCTATGTTATAGATCAGATGTGCTGTTTCAAACTGAAGTAGCTAGTATTCTGTAGACTAGGTGTACTTTTCAACCCTTTAACAGTGGGAATGTTGTAGGTAATAGTATCAGTTGATGATTGCTGCCATCTAACAGTTAACGTCAAACAGGCTAGTATTCTATAGACTAGATGTATTGTTTAAAGCCAAACAGGCTAGTAGGCTACAGACTATATATAACAATAGATAGTCAGATATACTAGGTATTTTAGTCAAAAGTGAGACAAATTAGTAGTTTACAGGCTAGAGTAAATGTATCAGTGAAAAGTTAGGTTGACTTAATAGAATATGAGCTAGGTGCAATGGTCAAAGGTAAAGCTGGTACTCCAGATAACTTGGAAATATCATTTTATATAAAACCCTTTGATGTTGTAGTGTAGCCACACCTGAAATCCTGTTATGTGAAACTCCCTAAATATTTTTGCTTTTTATACATATGTTACCAGAACTTTAAAAAAGTGTTCAAGACAGAAAGCTTTAAGTAACAAAATGTTACTGTTAAAAGAGGATTTTAACCAAATATCGTAATTAGAGCATCTAAGAAGTGTAGTAAAGTTTCATTGTCAGTGAAAAATACTGAGTTAAGGTATATTTAAAAAAAATGAAACAAAAAAAAAACTAAGTTTACCTTTTATTCCAAGATTAACAGATTAGTTTATAGATTTTAAGGCTAAGTTACCTGAATGATCACAGTCAACAATTGTTATATGTCTTAAGGCATGTTGGGATTAACAATTTCATAGTGTCAAAAGATTAGGTTTAGCAGATTGTTATTGACTTTCATTGACATAGTATATCATCATACATTTACATTGTTGAAGATACACAACAAAATATATCCGTTAAAAATGTTAGACCTACATGGGTTTCCTTTGAATTTGAAGACTGTATCAATCCTGTTATGATTATTTGAAAATTCAGAACTCAAATAGAAAAAAATTACAAATTGTAAACTGCAGCAGAAAAAAGGAAATTGAAACAATAGGCTTATGAACAAGATTAATCAACACTTTACACCTGCATTGTCAAATTTCATCAAGGGTGCTGCCACCTTGAAATCTGAAGAAGGCAGTTAAATCCTCACTATTTTACATATACATATAAGTAGTTAAAAGGATGTCAACATATCACAGGTTTCTATCATATTCTTCTGCAACACACTTGATGGTCAACTACAACCTTGATTTACAAAGGTGAATTGACTGTTTCTAACAGTTTGAAATGTTATTTTGTTTCATCTCATTTGTCAAGTAAATTTACAAGTACTTCTCTCCACGTAGATAAGTTTCTAACCTAAATTAAATTGTTTAACTTAAACCAGGAGAACGTTTTTTGGAGACGGATACATTGGACAGATTTGTGTTTGCCATATTATTGATGTATGCTTGTCAATAGTAAATTCTTCATTGTCAGATTGTGTATTTACTAGTTAAGCATATAATGGGTCCTGGGGACATGATAAGCCATGTTGTCAAACCTTAATGCATTGGCCATTCATCATTGAGTTTTCAAATAGTAATCAGATGATGCCCTCCCACATTGTCATGGTCTACATGAATTTCCAAGAAATAAAATATTCGAACCATAATACAATTATAAAAATTTTAAGGTTGACACATTTTGCTAGAATGTTAGTTATACTGGCAGAAACTAGTGAAAATAAAAATTTCTCAGATCATAAAAATCTTGCTTTGCCCAAATTTTTTATGAACAGTTGGTTTACAGTAAATAGAAATATTTTTAAGCCTGGCCGAAACTACAGACTTTGTTATCAGTGAAAAGCAGAACAGACTAGTAGGTTACAGAGCAAATGTATTGATTAAAGACCAGAGAAACTAAATATTTTGTGATGATGAGAAACCCACTTGAAGTAAAAATGTATCTCAGGATGAATGGTATGGGTATTAACACTTTTACTAATAAAGCAGAGAAGAATGTTTCAACCTTCTTAGGTCATCTTCAGGTTAACATTTGTTAACTTAAAAACCAAAAAATCATTAATACTAAGCACATTTCAAATCATGTGTAT
The DNA here is from genome assembly GCF_004210375.1 of Tachypleus tridentatus. Taxonomy (NCBI): domain Eukaryota; kingdom Metazoa; phylum Arthropoda; class Merostomata; order Xiphosura; family Limulidae; genus Tachypleus; species Tachypleus tridentatus. The sequence continues at coordinate 69,926,261 of NC_134833.1, read as the reverse complement.
ACTTCAATAAAACAAATATTGTTTTGTTTTTGAATTTTGAGCAAAGCTACTCGAGGGATATCTGTGCAACACAAATATCAAAAGTTATTTACTGAAATGTTTATTTTAAAAGAAATGACATTCCCCTTCTTTAATATCTGAGCAAACTTGTGTTTAAATCTCACTTCTGTTTTACAGAAATAATGTTAATTCTTAGATTAGATACAAAAAATATGATTTATAGTTAAAAACAAATTTTTAGCAATAAATTTCCTTTTAAATAATTCAAATCATATTGATTTTTTTTAAAATGTACAGTTGAATTTCACTTTGTTGACCTGAAGATGACCTAAGAAGGTCAAAACATTGTTCTCTGCTTTATTAGTAAAAATGTTAATATCCATACCAACCATCCTGAGATACACCCCTCGGTGTGGATTCCTGTGCATGGTGAGGGGACCTCCCGGGGAAGGTTCTGTTTTTTCAGGTTACCTCCTGTGGGATCTAAACATCCACCCACGTGTTTTCCATGCGTGGCGACCCGTGAAGGGGAGGAGAGGATCCTGGTGGTTGAGGGGTCCAACCCTAACACACCACTTTGGCCTTGAATTCCTGTAGACGGGTGGCCTTTGGTGGCCCCCCTTGGGTCAATTGGCTGGTCCACTTGAGCTAGGGTCAACCAAGTACCAGTGTTGGAAGTTCTCATTGAGCGTTGTGGACATTGTGTCGTATGCTGGTGTTTGGGTATTGTGCTCACGAAACCTTGTGTTGCTGTGGTGTCATTGCTTGACATTGTAGTGCGTCCCCTCATTGGGCTCCATGGTGGGTGGGGTTAGTGGGCACTGAAATTTTCCTTTTTCCTATGGATCCTCCAAATAAAAATTTAAATAAAATAATGAAAAAACAGTCAAAAGGTAAACGACCACGTCTTGAAGACTGATCAGCAATCTTCAACATCTGTACCACCAGTTGTACCTCATTTTCTCATCCTACATTCTCTTTCAGAGAAACCTTTAGGGCAAATGTCCCCCTTTTTTATTCAGAAGGGACTGGAGGGACTTGCTGGCTCTCCAAAATCAGTAAAGAAGCTTCAATCTGGAGACATTGGTTGAAACATCCACATCCCAACACAGTGAACTCCTCTTGAATTCAAAGGCAGTTGGGGATATACCTATTGAGGTCACACCTCATGCTACTTTGAATTCATCACAAGGGGTTATTGTTGAGAGGGATTTGAAGAATGTCCCCGATTCAGAGATTCTCACTGGTTTCTCCACTCAAGGAGTTTCTGCAGTGAGGCACATCTCCACTTGCAAAGATGGAGTTACACTGCCAACAGATATCCTCATTTTAACATTTACATCACCATGAGCACCTGCCACCATCAAGGCAGGTTATCTAAATTGCAGGGTGCGGCCGTACATTCCAAACCCTCTCCGATGTTTCCAATGTCAGAGGTTTGGTCACTCAAAGATGTCATGTTGTGGTTCCCTGACATGTGCTTGTTGTGGTGGCAAGGACTACAATGCCTATGAGTGTGAAACAGACCCACATTGTGTCAACTGCAATGTTTCTCACCCTTTCTACTTTTGTTCTTGCCCTAAATGGTTGGAGGAAAATGAGCTGCAGTGTTTGAAAATGACTCATAACATTACTTATCCTGAGGCTCGGAAATTGCTGTCCACCACTTCATCTAGGACACATGCTGCTGCACTTCGTTTCACAACTACAGTGGGAGTACAGACAGATCTCTCTGTGCCTCCAAGAGAATCGTTCTCAAAATAAATAAAAAGCCTTTTGATTTCCATGGTTAAAAAGGTTGATGAATCAACTTCTACACCAATCTCTGTTCCTCTCATACATTCCAACAAACCCCATGATCCACATCCTTTGGTTCCAGGTACAGGCATTTCTTCAGATACATCTTTTTCTCCCACTCCAAGATGCAAAACAATCATTTGCTCACGTCCTCAGTCACTGGAGTCCCCTTCCAACAACAAAGACATGCCCAATTGACCCAGGGCAGGATCCATAGACGTCAATAAACCTCCCCCGAATAAGGACAGTAAGGAAAAAAGACGTTGTTGTAAACAGAAGGGTTCTCCACCCAATTCACCTACACATCATTAAAAATGGACACCTTGATACAATGGAACTGTCAAGGTTAACATTCTAATCTGGATGACATCAAAACACTGATTGCTTTCTACCATCCTGTATGTCTTTCCTTACAAGAAACATTTCTGATACCTGCCAAAACAGTCACCTTTCGGCAGTTTTCTCTGTACAGAAATGACAGGCTGTGTGATGGACGAGTACATGGATGGGTGGCACTGTTGGTTGATCAGCATGTGCCCACCTTGCCTTTGTCACTCAACGCACCCTTGGAGGCTGTAGCCATCCATGTTTCCTTGAGTCATACCATCACTGTTTGTTTTCTCTACCTGTCAACTGGAGATACATATAATCAGTCAGACCTTGATGCTCTCATTGAACAGTTGCCACCTCCCTTTCTAATCCTGGGGGACATTAATGTACACCATCCCCTCTGGGAAAGTGCTGTTATTGATAGGAGAGGTCGCTCTGTAGAACATATGCTTTCTGATCACAACCTTTCTCTTTTCAATACTGGTTCTTCCACTTATTTTCATGCACCTTTACTGTTATTGATCTCTCAGTTGGCTCCCCTTCATTATTCTCCCATTTTTTTTTCATGGAGGGTTGACAATAATTTTCCTATACTTTTGAGAGAGACTGGCTGTGGTCGATGCCACCCAACCAGCTTGCCACGGTGGAAGCTGGATCAGGCAGACTGGTCCATTTTCACTGCTCTTGCAGAACTTGATCCTGCCATCATCTGTCAGCCATCAATAGACGACTGTGTGGCAGCAGTAACTGACTATATTATACAAGCAGCTGCTCATTGTATTCCTAAAACTTCGACACATTTTCCACTATATCCTCGTCCGTGGTGGAATCCTGCCTGTCACATGGCATGGTAAGCTCAAAAACAGGCCTGGGATACTTTCCGTAGATATCCCACACTTTCAAACCGCATGGCATCCAAAGGCCCGTGCACATGCTAGTTGGGTGAGACGTCAAAGCCAGAAGGAATCTTGGATTAAGTTCACAATTAGCATATCTTCTACCACCAGTTTCAAGGTCACAAGGGACAGGGTCCAGAAGGTCAGTGGGCACTACAATTCTGCCCCCTTCTCGATCTTACTCTCTGATGGCCAAGAAGTAGCTGATGTCCGGAGCATTGCCGATACTCTAGACAAAAGCTTTTGCCAGGTATCTAGCACTTCTGCTTGTTCCTCCACCTTCATGGCCATCAAGACTCAGGCAGAGCATTCACCTCTTTCCTTTTGAACTGACTATCTCTTTGACTATAATTGTCCCTTTACACTGGTGGAACTGAAACTTGCCTTTCATCATTCTGGCAGTACATCTGTTGAACCAGATGATGTACACTATGACATGCTGTGCCATCTATCTCCTGCTTCTCTTGATATTCTTCTCATTGCTTTTAACCAGATCTGGCAGGAGAATGTTTTTCCTAATGCTTGGCGCCAGGCTATTATCTTACCTTTCTCTAAGCCTGGGAAAGATCCCAAGATTCCTTCAAACTACTGTTCAATTGATTTGACAAGCTGTCTCTGTAAGACCTTGGAGAGGATGGTTAATGCTCATTTTGTTTGGTTCCTCAAATCAAACAACCTCTTCTCGCCCACCCAGTGTGGGTTCCAACGACAGCATTCCACCATGGACCACCTGATTAGACTTAAAACGTCAATCAGAGAAGCCTTTCTCAAACGACAACATCTTTATCAATATTCTTTGACATTGAGAAGGTTTCTGACACAACATGAAGGTATGGCATTTTGCAAGACCTTGATATATATGGGTTACGTGGCCATTTACTCATGTTTATTAAAAACTTTTTAATGGACAGGAGATTCCAAGTTCGTGTGCATTCAACACTTTCCTGTTCTTTTCTACAGGAACTTGGGGTCCCTCAGGGCTGTGTTTTGAGTGTCACACTTTTCAGTATAAAGATTAATGCCATCACTGAACAACTCCCTCTCACTGTTGCAAACGGGCTCTATGTCGACGACTTTTACATCTTGTGTCAGTCATCGAACATGAGATATATTGAGCGGTAATAACAAACTGCCCTCGATCGTGTACTGTAGTGGATTAGGACAAATGGCTTTAATTTCTCTCTCTTTAAAACTGTTTGCATGCACTTTTGCTGCCAACAGGGTATTCACCCTGAACCTGATCTCTGTATCGGTGAAGTTTCATTGCCTGTGGTCCATGAGACCAAGTTCTTGGGGCTTATCTTTGACCATAAGCTGACCTTTATACCACACATTAAGCAGCTATGGATCAAATGTACAAGAGCACTGAACATCCTCCATGTCCTCTCTACTACCAGTTGGAGAGCAGATCGATGTTCTATGTTAAAGATATATCGTGCTCTTATTCGTTCAAAACTCGACTATGGATCACTGGTCTATGGCTCTGCCAGACCCTTGGCTTTAAAGATGTTGGACCTCATTCATCATCAAGGACTTTGACTCTGCACTGGGGCTTTCCACACCTCCCCAGTTCAGAGCTTATACGTAGAATCTCGTAAACCTTCTTTGCACCTTCGCCGTTTGCAACTGTCTTTACTATATTCTTCGAAACTTTGTTCCTTACCAAAGCATCCCACCTAGGGTTGTGTTGTCCTTCCTCGGTGGGCCATACCTTTTCAGAACAGACAATCTGAGATTGCTCCTTCTGGCCTTTGTGTCCAGGCACAATTGGATGAATTGAGTCTGTCCTCGGATAACATTACAGTATTCACTGGTCAGCCCATCCCACCATGGCTTATTACAGTTCCCAAATGTGACCTTTCTTTAAGTCATTTGAGTAAAGCAGATACTCCCGATTGGAAGTACTGTCTTTTATTTACTGAATATCTTTCGAACAATCTTTCCATTCCAGTTTATACGGATGGTTCCAAATTATGTGACTCTGTGGGCTCTGCCATGGTTTGTTGCTGTTCAGTGGTTGTGCACAGAATCCCCTCTACAGCTTCTGTGTTCACTGCTGAACTGTATGCCATTTCTTTTGCCCTGGATTATATTGAAGCTAAGCAGTACTCAAAGTGCACTATTTATACTGATTCGCTTAGTTCTCTACTGGCCCAAGAATTACTTCATATTGGTTAACACCCTGTTTATGCTGATATTCAAAACCGACTGAACCATTTCTCATTGACATCTACATCTATCAAGTTTTTCTGGATACTAGGCCACATTGGTATTCATGGGAACGTGCTTGCAGACACGGCAGCTAAATCTATCTGCTCTGGCACTATCATCACTGTGCCTATTCCATACATGGACTATGGTCCTGTGTTCAAGGCTCGGCTCCATGCCAGCTGGCAATCAACTTTGAGTGAGTAACACAAAAACAAGCTTTTCCAAATAAAACCCTGTATTGGACTTTGGCCGTCTTGTTTCTGTAAGGATTGGAAAGAGGAAGTTGTTTTAACTAGACTATGCATTGGTTACAGTTTTCTAACTCATTGTTTTCTTTTATCTGGAACTGATACACCAGTGTGTAGTCTATGTAACACTCAAATCACTATAAGCCACATTTTACTTTCTTGCAATTGTTACGACTCTCAACGATGGCACCATTTAAACACTGTTTGTTACCAAGGTTTGTTTGTAACATTAGAAAGTGTTATTGGTGATGGTGACACTGTCCACCTTGATAAAATTTTTAGTTTTTTAAAGGCCATTAATCTTTTTAATGTCATTCAAGTGTTTTAAATTTATATGTTAAACCTTTTTTAATGTGGTTCCCTTTTAAGAATCACAATCTCTCTTGTTCGATTTCAAAAGCAGAAAATGACCATAACATTAAATAACTTGACACAAAGACTGGAAAGTCCAACTTCAGGTGGCTAACGCTGCTGTTTGAACTATCCGTTTGTACTACCCTTTAGTCATCCTGGTGAGTTATTATTACAATTTTGCTGCATGTCTTTTGAAACTTTTATTACTTTACCTTTTGAAAATGGCCATAATGACACATAACCTGGAACCAGGACTGGAAAAGCCAACTTCAGGTGACTGACAGTGGTTCTTGTACTTACCTGTTAGTGTTCCTGGTGGGTTGTGATAATTACCATTATGCTGCAGAAAGTCCTTTCCAACTTCTCTTACTGTAGTTTCTTTCTTAACATTGTAGACTGGATGTCAACATTGGTTTTATGCTATTTATGTTTTTAAATAATGTTTTGTTTTAACTTCATTTCCTTTTATGAATTTTACTACATTTACTTTATTTTTACCTTTTTACCGGACGTTTGGCGTGGATAGTCTAGCTGCTTTGTGTTATAAAACACTAAATCAACTGACCAATCATGAGATACAAACTAAATATTTGAATGAAAACCAAACTAATATATATAAGCTGGATGTATTGTGAAGAGCTGTACAAGCAAGATGTGTCCATGCAATTTTTATCATAATTTTTACTGATAACTGGAAGCATGTAAAGAAATTCTTAATATCAAGTAAGATTACATTTTCAATGTCTTGTTACCATATTACACTTGAGCTGTAATAATTAAAACAGAATTTTCAGATTTGTGCTGTTTGAAGACCACTGGTTACTTTTGGATGGTAAGGTTAAGTTTTCCTTCTGTGTTTGTTTGTTGTCTGGATTATAATTTAAGTTATAAGATTTAATTCTTATCACAAGTAAAGTACTAAAATTAATAAAAAGTTTTCAATTAGTCAATTATCTAGAACTTACTGAAGAATGAATGGAAGAAGTTCTAGGCATAGTATTAGTAACCAACTATGCTTTCATGGTATTAGGAACCAATCATACTTTTATTTCCTGATCTTTTGAGTAACCTTATTTTTAAAAGATATTTTTGTTGTGTTAATTAATCTAATTTTTTTACTTTTTAGCTTCATAAGAGAAACTGAGCTCTGAGATTAACATATTTAATGTAATTTAGGGTGCTGTGAAGAGTAACCATGGGCTAACAGGCACCTTGATGAATATTGGAAAGGAAGTTGGAAGTGTTGTAGGAAGTTTAGTTTCCACAGGTGCAAAGACTTTAAACCGTTACATTGATCATCCTTTATTGGTAATTTGAACCTATTATAATTTTTTTTGAAGAAAGTGCATATTTATGTTTTCATGTGCAAGTTAATTTAATGATACAGTAATGCCTCATTGGACACAGAACAGAAAATTTGAGCCATCTCTGAGGTCATTCATAGGTTTGATTAGGATGCACCACTATATTGATGTTTTCATCACAAACTTGGTAGTTACCAATACAGCTGCATTTAAGAGAAGAACACTTGGAGAACCAGGATGTGATCTGGTAGTGGGTAGGTTCTTTTATCCTTGGGTGGTAGAGGTATAGCTCTGTTCAAGAGTGAAATACATAGAAGACAAGAAAGATGTCATTTCACAGTAGGTAAGTTTTGTTATACTCTAGTTGTTAATGGTATAGCTGCATCCTAGAGTGAAACACTTGGAGAACAATAAGGATAAGAGTTGGTAGTACGTATGTTTCATTATTCTCAGATGATAATAATGTAGCTACATTTAATAGTAGAACACTTGGAGAACAATAAGGATGGAAGATGATAGTAGGTATGTATTTTTATACTGAGATGGCAATGATATGGTTGAAATGTCAAGCAGTTGAAGAGTGAAATGCATATTTTGACACTTTAACCATGGAAAATTAATTTTTTATTTTTCAAAAATCATTAGCTTCAAAAGTTCAGTGTAATGCTCACACCCATTTTAAATAAAATGGTTATGGAGTACTAAACCAGTTTTTATGACTGTTTCTAACAAATTTCAACTTAAATATTTTATTGATTTTGAAAAATAGGTGATTGTTACATTAATATATCACATTTTTTGTTACACTGTATTAAAATATTTTACTTACGAAAGAAATAATTTGTGTACTGATGTTACATTGTAATAAATATTGAAATAAAGATTTTATATGTGATAGTAAAACTGTTGGTAAGCTTCATACAAAATGTTCTTTTAAGAAAAATGTCTAACTTTCTAATACAAAATTTACATTTTGAGTATTATGCTGACAAGTCAAATGAAAAAGCTATATTATTATATTTAATGTGTAAACTACTGAACTTCTGTATAAATAAGTGGAATGTTATGTCTGGTAAACAATGCACTTCATGAAGAAAGAAATGGCATCCACTTGCTAAATGTTAAACAGTGAACTTCAGGTAGACAGAAGTGTGATGTCTTCATGTTAACTGCTGATTAGTTTTGTAAATTTTGTTTTCTCAGCATATTATATGTCATTTTTTAAAACTAATTTTGTATATAATGTGTGTGTTAATATCGCATGTATATTACATTCTTTATTTTTAATTATCATAAATATGACATTTTTTATAGAAAAATTACAAAATTAATGATAATTTCTGCAATTACAGTATTAGTCTCTTAACAGGAAGTAAAAATGTAGAGGTTAACTGATTTTGGATAAAAGTGCAAAATATTTGTATGATTTGGGAAAATCTTAAGCGTGTAAAATTCCATTAAGATGAATAATAGTATAGAATTATGGTTTACACTGAAGTTAAGTTAGTTGATAAAAAAGTAAGTTAACCCTTTCACAACTGGCTTACTATAACATACACAAGTTCATCTACTCCATATAACAATGTGATCTTTGATGCAACATTTGAGGTTTTTGGATGAGAGACTTTATTAGAATTGTATTCAGATTTTAGGTGATGTCTGGGTTTTTTAATTGGATATATTTAGGGTAATAAACTTTATTGCTTCAAGTCCTTATGTAAATATATGGACATAATTTTGTTTGTTTCAGTGTGATGATTCAAATTAGATTGTAGTCTATAAATATAGTTGTATTAAACAATGGTATTGGAATACAATCTTTGAAAAAAATTCTATATTTTGCTTGTAGTGGGTCAGAGTTTAGGATAGGTCTTTTAACCATTTTGTGACAAGCTTGGTATAATATACATGTTTTTCAACACACTTGCACATGTTAAGTATTTTCAATATAACTTTTGATAAAGCATGTTTATCTTCACAATATTTGGTAGACTTTTAGTAAAGATTACAAGTCCAATAAGATTTTTTAATGAAATATGTTTACGGAAGATTTGTTTGTGAAAATAGTCTATTTTGTTACTAGTCTGAGTGCAAAGTGATTTCATGTTATGATTAAATAAAAACAATTCTTCGTTCTCAAAATTCTCAAATATTATTTGTATAATATAAACTCCTAAATACATTTCAAATGTTTGTTTTCAGTAAGACTTTATGTTTTATGTTATTGTGTATACTTTTGTAGGGTCTGTTACTTAACCAACCTTGTGACAATAAAAAATTAGGAAGTAAATATAAGTTATTCTTTTTTCACGCTAGAATAGCTACTTATTATAACATGAAAATACAAATGTTTAGTCCAAGTATCTTGAGTCTCATAATGCCATACAGGAACATATACATTTTTATCATATTGATCTTCCAGTCATGTCAAGCATAACTTCCATTGGTGCAGTGCATGTGCACTCAGGTCACATATCCAATAATATGAAACTGACCTTTAGTCTTCCCTTCTTGGCTGTGTTTTAGTGGACTAGTATTTTGTAATATGCAGTAACATTTCAATTATTATATATTATATATATGTGTGTATAAATTACATTATGTAACACAAATTTTGTTCCTGGATAGCATGTGTAATTTCTTAATTGCTTATGTTGTAAAAATACAAAAAATGGCAATTATTCCCTTCAAACGTTGCTTTTGTTACCTGGATAATGAAATTTAGAAATTAACCAATTTTCTATGTAAAAATGTGCAAATTTGCACATTTTCATTTACATAAGTTCTGAATAAAACAATATATGAATCAATATTTACATGTATTTATACTAAAGTTATACAAAAATATTTAGAAGTGAGTAGTTTCTCAAGATTTACGACTGTAATGTTGATCAATTTCACGTATCATCCCTTAAATATAGGCTCCCATCATGTTTTCATTATATGCTCCTTGGTTGCGGCATTCAAAGTCCAGTATGTCTGTGGAAGCACTCGCCTTGCTCCTTGAGTATGCTACCATGTTCTCCTTTAATTTATCAAAATGAGTGTCATGGATATGGACTTTCAGGAACATCCAGCAGCCTATTTTGCCATAGTTCTTCACCAGAGCCTCAACCAGTTCCACATAATTTCTGGCCTTGTGATTTCCCAAGAAGCCCCGAACCACTACGACAAAGCTGTCCCAAGCTTTTTTTTTTTTTCTTCCTACTGAGCTTCTGTGAGAATTCTGTGCACTCCAGGATCTTTTTTATTTGTGGTTCAACAAAGACACCAGCTTTGACCTTTGCCTCAAACAGCTTAGGGAAGAAGTCTCAAAGGTACTTGAAGGTTGCAGATTCCTTATCAAGAGCTGTGACAGATTGTTTCATGAGACCCAATTTTATGTGCAATGGTGGGAACAACACCTTCTGGAGGTCCACTGATGGGTCACACTTGACATTGTGCCTCCCCACAGAGAAATCAGTCCGTTGTGGCCAGTGCTTCCTATTGTAGTGTGCTGCAGTGTCCCTGCTATCCCAAAGGCAAAGATAACAGGGAGGCTTTGTAAAGCCTCCTTGGAGACCCATTAGGAATGTCACCATTTTGAAGTCTCCGATAACCTCCAAATCATGCTCATCATACTTCAAGGCTTCTAGCAAGGTCTTGACACTGTTGTATTCCTTTTTGAGGTGTAATAAATTTTAAAAGATCTAAAATTTGTATAATATAAAATAAATAAATAAATAAATAAAAAGCATAAATTGTATTTTTTACCATATAGAGTTTTTTTGCAGGTAAAATGAGGTGTCCATGGTTTGTCTTGATCCTCAACAGACATGCTGAAATATGACTTGTAGACTTCACATATTTTAGCAGATGCTATCACAAAGTACTTTTTTGCTTTTGTCTTGATAAATTGGCCACATACGTAGCAGAATGCATATAGAGAATGATTGCAGCTTCTTGATACCATCTTTGATAGAATTAGAAAGGTCTATGTGTTCACTTAGGTAGCTGGAACTAAACTGAAGTCGTGAGTGGTGAGCCCGTGTACATATATATATATATTACTATGGAAAGTTTTAGAAAATTCTAAAAGATTCTTGAAAAATATCGTACATTCTACAACATTCTAGGAAGTTCTTGAAAAATATTGTAAATTTGAGAAAATTCTCTATCAGCTACTCAGAACTGAATCTACCTGGAATGTTCTGGAAAATAGTTAATTTGAAAATTTCATTACCTAGGTCACAAAAGCAAAGTTTGAAGAGAAAAAATAGTTGTTGTTTTTTTTCCATTTACTTTAGGCATAAGCAATTGGGAAATAACACTTTCTGCCCAGGAACAAGAAAAAGTAAAAATTTTGTTATGCAATGTTATTACTATTTAGAAATAAATTATTAAACTTATTTTTCTTAAAACATAGAACATAAAGTAAAGCAAACAATTAACTCTTTTTGCTACAACCTTTGTACTTGATTGTTGCTGGACATAGGTTGCTAACCTTTCAAAATTTTGCAAGTGGAGGATATCAAATAATTTTTTTTTTTAGGTTTTATATATACAGTTGAATGACCAAGAAATCATAAATAACTTTATTGATATTGTAGAATTCCACTATAATTTATTAAACTTAGTAAGATCTATTTAGATTTTAAAATTATGAAACTTTGAGCAGACTAAAGCACAATGTACGTCCTTGAAAACTTGGATCAAAAGAATATGGTAGCTTTTTCAAAGATTAATGGCTGAATAAAACCACTGTAGAAACATTCTAATCTATTGATTGGTTATTCACATGTTCTCTGCTGTAGTAAGAGTATATAAGGGACTGCTTCAAGAAATGGAAAGAGTTGAACAGGACCACCACATTTGATTCGGTACATGAGCCATATCTCACCAAAATAAAAAGATGTGAAGTTTTATTTTATATTGTAGCCCATCAACATTTGAGCTTCAAATTTTTATAAAATTATAGGCTCAGTATTTTGACATCATAAACATCTACTTTTGAACAATGCTGCATTAAGCATACCACATGACTTACCAAAAATCTATGTTTAAATGTATTCTTTTAATATTTACTTTTAAATTACGAAATTAACTGATATATAAATATTAAAATTTGAATTATGATATATAACTTGATTCAAAATTTATTGAGATAAATTCATAAAATAGTAATTGAATAAAATTTTGAATGCAAGTCAATAAACATGATGACATTGCCTTTGAATTGTGACCTGTTGTGAAAGGGTTAATGTAGCTGATAAAGGTAGTTAAATATATTTTACACTCTAGTTAAAGTAGTTGATAAAGTTAGTTAGATATAGTTTATTTTGTAGTTAATGTTGTTGATAAAGGTGTAAAATTTGTAGTTGCCTACCTTATAATCATGGCCAACCATAGTCCCCTACTCTAGCCTGTCACATTCCTAAATGTCCAAGTAACATCTGTCTACACATGGATGGATGTCAGCAACATTTACCAGACCATATTCTTATTGTAATGATTACATTTTGACCCACAGTATTGAGTTATTAGCATTTTAAATGTAACTTACCTGATAATGATTTCACATTAAAGGTTGAAACATTGTAATTATTAAAATCATAACTTGTGTACGGTAAAAGTTGCTGTTATATTTTTAAATTAGTTGTTGAACAGTTTATTGTTTAAAAATATCCAGCTGCAATAATATCTGTAAAATTTTGTGTACATGCTCAAAATCTACTTAATAGAGCTGTTTAACTGGCAACTTGTATATGCTTACCTGAATCAAGACAGTAAATATGTACATTAGTACGCATGTTGAAGTGTTATTTAATTGTTCTAAATGTTTGTTAGTTTCTTTAGTCCTAAGATTCTTGTAACAAAGGATTTTTCACTAACTTACAGCTGGATGGTTACTGGAATTTGCTAATCAATAATTCTCTTCAGAGACATGGATAACTGGAATAATAAAATATACATAGTTGATTACTTTTAGAGTCACAAATGAAAGGAAAGTCTTGAATTATTTGAAGATTATAATGAGAAATCATAATGCAGTAGTTTTGTTAAAATTAATCATAAATTAGATTCACTATCATATCTGTCTTTAATAGATGCATATAGGTAATGGAAATAATGACTTAGCTCTATGCATCCTACTTTGTTCAAACATTTTTTTCAATTTATTTAATAGAAAGTTAAAAATATAATCTGTTTCTTTCAGAAACTCTTACAAGCTGGTAATGTTGTACAGTTGGTATCTCGAGTGACTGGGCGCAGTCTACAGATTCTTCAAGCCCAAGATGGAAGATTGGTATTAGATGGACTTGGTGGAGAAGGACATCAGTTTTTTAACAGTATTTACTCATTACTGTTCTATTTTTTAACTATTGTACAGAACATACATTATAGTACAGGCTGTTTGTGTTTATTCTGGACCATTATATTTCTTTAACTATTGTACAGAACTTACATTATAGTACAGGCTGTTTGTGTTTATTCTTTACTGTACTATTGCTTTAACTATTGTACAGAATATGCATTATAGTACAGGTTGTTATATATAGATACATGAACGTATAATTCTTAAAAAAACAATTTGTCATTAAAAGAAGTCAAACACACACACACACACACACACAGAATTAAATTTGGAAGTGAAAATTACTGCTGGGTCATAGAAAATGAGTAACATAGAATAGAATAAACAATAGAGCAACTAAAATCACACACCCAACAGTGGAAGATAAAATAATATTCAGTGATAGTAAATACTTGGTTTATTTTGTTAGTGTATGAAAGTAATCTTACAAATATATGATTGTTATCTAGTGTTTTCTAGCAGAGTGGAAGTAAGAATGGCTTATTTAATGTATACTTAAACTATCTTTCAGCTCACTTCACAGTAATGAGAGAAGAAGATTGTATTGTTCAACTTCACAACAACTTCAACTACCTAGCTATCATCAATGGAACACTTCAACTACATTCAGCTGTCAGTGTTTATATTTTAGTCTACTATCAATATGTCTAAAACATACATAAAAGAAGAATGTATAATACTTAATATCTAGCTTGTACAATTCAATAATGCATGGATATGTTTTGGAATGCAGTATGAATTAATATCGGTTGTCCTTAGAACATTTTCATGTATATTATCAATTAACATATTAAATATTGGTGATTGAGGTCATAGCATTAAAGTAATGTATGGATAAATGGAATTAGTGAATAGTCTGCTATATTTCTAAGATTACAAGTAATTTACTGTAAGTTTTACTGTAACTTATGTATTAAAAGAAATGTTATATACAGGTAATACGAGTGTGAGAAAAGAAATTACTCTTAAAGTACACTGGAATTGATGACAACTGCCTGTTGTAGGAAACACACAAGTGTAGAGAATGTTTGAACAGTCTTCTGTTTACACTGGGGATAAAAGATGAAAGTCTTTTCAAATGTCATCCTCTACACGTGTGTTTTCTACGACATGCAGTTATTGTTCATTCCAGTATAGTTGTTGTGAATACCCTGCTTAAACAACCTATCAAAGAAAGTTACTATTGCTGAACTCAGTGTTAATATAAATTAGGAACTATAAGTTTAATAATTCAACATAAATTGGGTGATACTTCTTACAGGTGTTTTAAGGAGAGTGATTGGAGATGTTCTGTTCAGTAAAGGATTGCCATACCCAGGATATGAATGTATATTCACTATAAATTTAAGTACCAACATTCGTATAATTGTATTTATAACTGCACAGCATAAAAGTTTTGTTTTTCTCCTTTAAGTAAAAATTGATTAATTTTAACACGTTGGCTCCTAAGCCTATTTTGCTGATACTTTCCAGGGTCCCATTAGTTACTTTTTGTAGGAAGAATGTATATGTAGCCATTGTGTCCTAGCCAGTAAGTAGCCCTTCAAAAATAAAATAGAACAGGACGTATTGATGGGTCATGTGGGTTTTACTGGAAGACTATCATGACCAACCCGTGGGTTGTATGGCAGTCAACAAGTTAAAACAAAGTTGAACAATAATTCAGAATGCATAAATGTGTGATCAAGATTTTTAATGAGATATTTCTACTGTATCTTTGCTCATTTTTTTGACAGTGTATTTATCACAACATTTTGTTTACAAATTTTTTTACTCTGCCTGTTCAGGGCCCTGGAAATGTTGGAACTGGTTACTGTCGCTTTCAAGCTCGAGAGGTTCCTTTTGATAAAAATTTCATAGTCCTTGAATCAGCAATTGAAAAAGGAAGGTTCATGGCTGTATGCCCCAATGGAGTTATTAAGTCTGCCCTTGCAACAAGTTCCTCAGATAGAGACACCCATTTTGGTGTACGTTTAATTGTAAGTAGTTAGTCTTTGTTTATGTGTCTGCTCTTCTCTTAGCCTAGGTTGATTTGTGAACATTAATAAATGGCTGTCTAATTATGCATCTTACTTGCCTAATATTAAAATCTAAAATAGTTCTATTCATAAGAATTATCACTTAAATACACTAGTATATCTACACACCTAGAACATATTTTTTAGCACAAATGTCACTCTGTGGTTTGTGATGTAAAACAAATCTATGGTTAATTTATTTACACACCCAAAATCTACATCGTATCCTAGATGCTACTGCCTAACTTGTGACATACAATAAACATACAGGTAATACATCTACTCTTTCAGATTCTGCATCCAATCACAGATATTACTACCTGACTCAGGACATACAACAAACGTAAAAGTAATGCACCTACACCCCATCATATACAAAGGCATCAAGTATTACTGTAATATTTGTGATGTCAAAGTGGTTCTTATTACATGCCAGTAACATGACTATTAGTGACACTAATGTATAATGCATACTAGTTGTTTATCTACAGAGAATTGTAATGTTACATGTTAGAGTATTTATTGCTACCTTCTAATCAGTATAAGCTACTTGTGTAAAAATTAACCAGTTATTAATATAGCTAATTTAATATACCAGTATTACTGAGAATAAACTATGGACATGATAATCATTAATTCCCAGTGATGTCGAGTAAACCCACTTATAGAGAAATATATATGCAAAAATGCCTCGTTTGGGTTGAGAAAATATTTTACGTAGAAGAGCACACAACATTTCGACCTTCTTCGGTCATCGTCAGGTTCACAAAGGAAGAAAGAGGTACTGACAGGAAGGTGACCACATGTTTGGAAGGGGTTTTGTAACTGAGTGTTGGAATGTAGAGGGCAGTAGAGACACAACCCATTCCAAACATGTGGTCAGCATCCGGTCAGTCACCTCTTTCTTTCTTTGTGAACCTGACGATGACTGAAGAAGGTCAAAACTTTGTTCGCTCTTCTACGTAAAATATTTTCTCAACCCAAACGAGATGTTTTTCCATATATATTAATCATTAATTCCATTTTTATAATTTGTTAGGACATAGTTTTTATTGCCTGTGTACATAAAAATGTTTTTATGGCACTTGACTTGTAATCTGAGGGTTGTTAATTAGAATTTGGTCACAAAATTTGCTTGTTCTTTCACTTGTGGGGATGTTGTAATGTTACAGCCAATACCACTAAACAGTATTAAAGAGCAACCCATATTGCTGGTTGATGATGTTGACTTGCTGCCTTCCCACTAACCTATTAACTTCAATATTAAGGATAGCTAGAGCTAATATCTGTTGAGTAGCTTTAAAAAAACATTGAAAACAGACAAATATTATGTTAGCTTTTATCAGTTTGGTTTATTTTGCTGATTTTACACAGTTTTTACAGTAATCAATAATACATAGATTTCAAGTTTAAAAACTGGCCTCACAGGAAATCTTGTTACAGTAAATCACTTGTGTAAGAAGTTATAGCTCTCTAACTTTACATTCTCTGCAGGTCTGAGCTTTCACAGGGAAAAATGAATCAACTGTTGTATAACTGTGTGTCGCAACCTGTCATATTCCAAAATAAAGTAATAATTTTTTTATATCTTATCTTCCAGTTCAGTCCACATGGAATGCCAGCTGGAACAAAGGTGAAGTAGGGTGATGGTGCATATATATATTGTAACAACTACCCTTTGTAATACCAGAGTGATAACAGTAGCTTCTATAGTTATGAATTCTGTCTTTTCTACCTTAAGCTTTAATTTGTGTTTCTGTATGTTCAAAACCAGAATCTGATTTATAGTTTTAAGAAATATAAGTGTAATAGATCATACTTAAGGTAATTTATAAACCAGTCTTACAAGAGATATACTACCTTATGTTTCAAAATTTTGTAAAACCAGACACTGTGTTGAATAATTCAAAGTTTCAGTTTTTAATTATGTTATGACTGTCTTGACAGTTACATGGATAATAGTTTTTGTTTTCCTCTATTCAACGTGTATGTATATACGTACATAATATAAAAATTATGCTACCAGTTAATACTCTGCTTGTTACAGTTACATTCTAAAGTAGGTACTTTCTCCAACCTTCGGTGGATATTTTACAATAATGCTTAATATATTGTCTGATAGTTTATAAAAATATTAACATTATATTTGTTATTCTGGCAACAATTCATCTGATTGCTTGTCTGTGTTATATTCACTGTTTAATTGTGAGTACAGTTTGTGGATATTGACAGAATTCTTCATTCTGAGATATATATGTATCATTTATTGATCACTAGTTTTTTCTTGGTGCAAATAAAATCTTTATGGATATTTTAACATAAATATGTGTTCCTGATTTATTTTTCTCTCATGAACTGATAATACTGAAGTACCAAAGCTACACTATTGGATGAAAGTCTGATTGGTATAAAGATGTGTTCCTGATAATACTGAAGTACCAAAGCTACACTATTGGATGAAAGTCTGATTGATATAAAGATGTGTTCCTGATAATACTGAAGTACCAAAGCTACATTATTGGATGAAAGTCTGATTGGTATAAAGATGTGTTCCTGATAATACTGAAGTACCAAAGCTACACTATTGGATGAAAGTCTGATTGGTATAAAGATGTGTTCCTGATAATACTGAAGTACCAAAGCTACACTATTGGATGAAAGTCTGATTGATATAAAGATGTGTTCCTGGTAATACTGAAGTACCAAAGCTACACTATTAGATGAAAGTCTGATTGGTATAAAGATGTGTTCCTGATAATACTGAAGTACCAAAGCTACACTATTGGATGAAAGTCTGATTGATATAAAGATGTGTTCCTGGTAATACTGAAGTATCAAAGCTACACTATTAGATGAAAGTCTGATTGGTGTAAAGATGTGTTTCTGATAATGCTGAATTATTGGATTATAAAGATCTTCTGATAAGAGTAAGAAAAGTGGAGATAAAACTGAAAATGTAACATGTTGACAAACCTAAATGTGTTACAAACTAACAAAGTAGGTGGGTGAAGTTACAAAACAGAAAATATAGTAATTGTATTAGAGAACATGAAAACTGTTTTTTGCAACAGCCTTCTATTGAATACTTGATGAAGGACTTATCTGAAATGTTTTTGTGGTCACTAATAAAATAATTTTGATTTGGTGAGCTTTCACTCATTTTTATACTTTCTACAAGTTCTTAATATCATAAAGAAAGTTGAAACCTACAAGGATTAGAATATATTAATTCAGAAGTTGAGTACACTAACTGTTAGTGATATTTTGAGCCAGAAAGTTTAGTAAAACTAGAAGGTTTTATCACATACAGGTTCATAAAGAAACGACTAGAGGAATACCTCGCACAGTGCTGTTAATGCGTTGGAAATAACTACAGTATTGATTGAACGTGTAGTACTTTCAATAGGAAAAATAATGATTCGTGTGTATCATAAGGAATTTTTTCATAGTAGAAATAATTAAGCCTGGTTAGTTATAAAAAAATAATAAACAAATAGTTATGAGGTAAAATAAAAACTAAATTAATTGATAAACTTTATTTTGAAAAATTAAAACAATGAAAATTTTATTTTGAAAAAATGTAAACTCTAAAAATTTACTGATTAAAGAAAATTCTAACTAATCTAAGTTTCACCATTTTCTTTTCTTCGTGGAGTTCTTGGTTGCATCGAATGACATTTTCTAACGCTCGTTGGTCATTAATGCTGCGATCTATGTCTGGATCATGATTCATAGCCCCCCAATGGCTAAAAACCGGGTTTCGATACCCATGGTGGGCAGAGCAAAGATAGCCCATTGTGTAGCTCTATGCTTAATTTAAAATCAACAATCATAATTTATAATTAAGTCTGAAGCAGTTTCCACTGCCGTAATATTTTTTCAAGTTTCTGTAAGAGAAATTCTTTTTCCCGCTCTTCACTAGCACTTTCATTACACTGTGGGCTTCCTTCTTCTGACTCATATGCCCGATCTTGGTTTAAATTACGGAGAATGTCATTGTCGACAGCTTGAGAATGTGCGTCAATGCGCTCTCGAACATTAGACACTTCCAAAGACTCGAATCTAAGATTGTATCCAATTTTGATGACGTCTTTGGGAGCATCCCTAATTTCGGACTCCAAGTGGCAGTGAGGCAGAACGAGCTTCCACACTGCTCTCCTGTTACTCTCACTAACTTCAAGCCATATTTCATTGATGTTTTCGATAACATTTGTGATGTAATTTTTCTAGAACTCAGTCAAAGATAGTGCAGTTTCTCTAGTTGTAGCTTTTATTGCTTGAGAAAAAGTTCGCCTCAAATAATAAGTTTCAAACGTCGCAATGACACCTTGATCCACTGGTTGCAGTATAGATGTATTGTGTGGAGTGGTTTGGTTTCAATTTCGCCTAAAGCTACATGAGGACTATCTGCGCTAGCCGTCCCTAATTCAGCAGTATAAGACTAGACAGCTTGTCATCACCACTCACCGCCAACTTTTGAACTACTCTTTTATTAACGAATAGTGGGATTGACCGTCACATTATAATGCCCTCATGGCTGAAAGGGCGAACATGTTTGGTGCGATGGGAATTCGAATCCGTGACTCTCAGATTACGAATCGGACGTCTTACAGATGATTTATGTATTCCTTTGTCCGTGAGAGTTTGGCAAACGAACCGTCTTCTTCATGGCATTTTATGATTTTAGGTTTCTGTTCTAATGTCAGTCATTTACGTTTATTTGGCTCGGTATCATCACACTTTCTCTTTTCACTCATAATAAAGGAATCTCTGCGATAACGATACACCCATACTTAAGAAGAAAAGGCTGAAGCTGGACTGCAGGTAGAAGCGAGTGATGCCCAAATTTATACTGTACAGTATATAAATGCGCATTGTATAAGTTCGGAGAAAGATCTAGAATAAGCAAGTGACGCAAATTCGTGGAGATTGTTCCAGAAAATGTCAGTCATAATAAAAAGGACCCAAGGACTTGTATGTATATGAATAAAGTCGCATTATAGTGAATCATTCAGTACTAGTCGAATCATCAGTCGCAAATTATAAACCGCACTATAGTGAATCCCGTGCTGATTGAAGCCGCACTGTACAAGATATTGTGTATGTTATCAGACATTTAACTGACAAATCGTAATTTTTGCATCTAATAAAGTTATCATATTTCCGTTATTTTTAAATCTTTATAATAAAACTTACAATTATTAGTAAATTATTTATAGATGAAAATTGGATGATTTTGAGAGCTCACATGAAACTTTGGTGCCATCTGGTGACTAAGCAGGAGCAGTGAACACAAAGCCGACAGCACATCATCAATGAATGCTTGTACTGTCTTATTGGTGATCTTAGAATGAAACTTCAAAAGCCCATTATATTTTTATTCCAGGCCAATTTCTGAAGCTGTGTTAATGTAATTTGTTATAATCAGTTTTCTCAGTGTTACATAAGCATTAAATGTTTGTTTTATAATTATTCTTTTAATTGTGTTAGGAAAACTAATCCAAACAAAATTAAAAAAAAAAAAACAGCTATGAGTGAAAGAAAGGGACTTCGCTGAATTGTATACATTAAAAAATAGCTTTACAGCTACAAATGAATCCCACTTTCATTCTGTGCTACCATGTTTCTAGGCTCGGCATGGTCAGGTGGTTGAGGCATTCGACTCACAATCTGAGGGTTAAGGGTTCGAATTCCCGTCACACCAAATGTGCTCTCTATTTAAGCCGTGGGGGCCTTATAATGTAACGGTCAATTGCACCATTCGTCAATAAAAGAGTTAGTGGTGGTGACTAGCTGCCTTTTCTCTCTTCCTACAGTGCTAAATTAGGGATGACTAGCCCAGATAGCCCTCAAGTAGCTTTGCGCGAAATTTAAAACGAACCAAACTCATATTTCTAAAAGTAAACCCTGACATTCTAAAATGTTTTATATTTCTACCAATGGTAAGCTTAGTCTTGGGAAGGGGATGTTTTGTGAATGTTATCTGTAATATAATTGTTGGTATTACATAAAATAAAGGATATATAAACATTATATAATTATATCAGTAACAACTGGTTATGCAGCATCAGACATTTTGATGAGAATATTGTATTTAAAGTGACAAGTTTTTATATTTTCTGTAAAATTAGAGACAGAACTTTAGTTAAGATTACACTTCTAATTGCAATTACACACAATTCTATATATAGTGTGCTTCGCTTCGTTTCTTCTTTGTGGGTATTTAGGTATGTTTAATTTTTGAATACCCAGGAGGGTCATGTGCACAAAACTTCTTCCTCCATCCCTAACTTTCATGCCGTCTACTAGTAAGAATTTGTTGTTGTTGCAGATTTTGGACCAGAGTATCCCACAGTACTCCAGCCCTTTTCAGGGCATAAATAGTGTGTGAAACCAGTATAACAGTTTTCAAATACGTAACTAAAGGTACTCTAGTGAATAAATTTATTAAATATGCTCTCGAAAAAGAAAAATTATCTTAGGGCTATCTATATTTCCATAGTAAACAGAAGTTCTATATATTAAAAACAATCCAGCCAAACAGATTTTTATCTATTTATACAAAATTTAATCAAACGTATTTTGCAGCTTGCACAATAAAGTTATGTTTTCTTAAAAACTATCAACATAGACTGAAACTACCGTTACTAGAGCCCGAATCGGGCCCGGCATGGCCAGGTAGGTTATGGTGTTCGACTTGTAATCTGAGGGCTGCGGGTTCAAATCCCAGTTGCACCGAACATGCTCACCCTTTCAGCCTTGGGAGCATTATAATGTGACGGTCAGTTTTACTATTCATTGGTAAAAGAGTAGCCCAAGAGTTGGCAGTGGGTAGTGATGACTATCTGCTTTCCCTCTCGTCTTACACTGCAGAATTAGGGATGGCTAGCGCAGATAGCCCTTGAGTAGCTTAGCGCGAAATTCAATACAAACAAACAAACAAACAGCTCAAATCATTTATAATTTAAATGTCATTAAATTCAAAGTTACAAAAAATATAAAAAAAACACGTAAAACGTAGTTAGAATGTTTTGTTATTTTTTCACAGCATTTCGTAAATATTTGCAAAACAGAAACAGTCCATTGGTATTAAATGTTGTTTGGATTGGTATGACATTTAAATACTTCTAAATTTAAAACTTTAAAATATAAAAGCGAATGGTGGCGGCTAAAGATGATACTTAGTAATTCCGAATTTGAATTCGCTATTTTGCCCACAATAAGTACAGAACTGAACATAAAATATAAATTATATTTAGAATACTTAGTTTCACTCTCTCAAAAGTTCCTTAACAATTATATTTTTTACACTCCATGTTATAATTTATTGTATTAGAGGCTGCATAATTAACCAGTGGTATAGTTAAGCCTAGTACTTCCACATGCTAAATAATAAAACAAATACATTTTAACAAAATTTATAAATGATATTAAACATTATGAAAGTATGTGTATTTTGTTATAGCAAAGCCACATCGGGCTATCTGCTGAGTCTAGCGAGGGGTTTGTTTGTTTTTGAATTTCGCGTAAAGCTACTCGAAGGCTATCTGCGCTAGCTGTCCCTAATTTAGCAGAGTAAGATTAGAGGAACTAGTCATCACCACCAACTCTTGATCTACTCTTTTCCCAGCGAATAGTGTAATTGACCATCACATTGACGAGCTGAAATGGCAACCATGTTTCGTGCGATGGAGATTCGAACCTGCGCCCATCGGATTGCGAGTTGAGTGTCTTGACCACCTGACCATCTCGGACCTTAAAAGAATGTTAAAATTTACTTTATTTGTCGAACAATAAAACATTTATCGTTATTTTTATATTAGTTGATGGTAGTATTCAAGCAACGTTTTAATGAATGTTTTAAATTAGATATAATATATATAGAGAGAGTTTGCAATTTAACACGGGGTTGACTGAACCCTATATTTTTATAATGTAAAAAAAAAAAAAACTTATATTGTTATACTGCAGTTGCTTATGCTATTTAACGTTGCTATATAGTCCATATTCTTTTGATGAAGGAGTAGTATTTTTTTAGTTGAAATAGTCATATGCAATGGCTTCTGTTGACACTTTGTAATATCTCAGGATTTGTAGGCCTGATTCCTTACAGTAGGGGTTTGTAACTTGCTGGCGATAAATTTTAACAATAAGCAAACAACAATACAGTAAAACGTATATACAAGTTTTTATAACATTGTTGGTTATCGCAGTTGTGGATAGCCACGCAATGGTTTAAAGCTATATTTCAAGCAAAATTCCTTCCAGAAATAATTTCATTACACCTATTTTTGCAAATTTTCTGGAGATATGTTCTCAAACCCTATAACATTAACATGTTTTACATACTGATGGTGCTTCATACAACATGTGTTGACTTTTGACCCCACAAATTAGAAATACCCTTCATTAATTCTTTTAAATGCAGTTATGCAAGCCCATAAAGAGAATGAGTACATATTATATAAATAAAGGTCAGTTCTAAAATAAGACATAGCTTGGAAGTCGATAATCTGGACGTTGTCTGCCAAGTATAGACTTTCTGCCTGGGTGGCTTTGAGTAGATCCTCGTTCTGATTTCTGATTATACCCCTCAAACTTAAAGTTCATTCAGTGAAATTATGATATTCTTAATTTGAGATCACTACATGTTAAATTGGTCTGATTGAGAATAATCAGTACAGGAAATGCCTTGTTTAGGTCAAAGACGTCATCTTTCCTCTGCAAAACTTAACAGGGCTGTTGGGATGCTGCAGGGAAGCGTGACTTAATGGAAAGTTACTGTTGCTCTTGGTACATCCCAAGTGTGATGCTCATCATCTGGAACAGGTTTAGACAGTTTGGCAGAGTTAATAGGAGACATGGTGGAGGAAGGAGAAGATGAATAACTCCACAACAAGACTGCTACTTGACCACCCAGGATCAAAGGAATATATGCTCCAGCCTTTAATTTCTGTAATTCCCTTCAAGATACTACTAGAATCCGAATGTCTACATAAACAGTATGCAGACGCTTTCACGAAGCTCAGTTGAAGGCTAGACGTCCTGCTGTTTATGTCCCTTTAACCCGACAACACAGACAGGCACGACTGCAGTAGGCAAGACAACACAGGAAGTGGACTGTGCAACAATAGAGGACTGTACTCTTCAGTGACGAGTCCCGTTACTGTGTGGACTTTCTTGAGAGATTCAGGAGAGTTTTAAGACGCCATGGTGAGCACAGTTTGCCTCAGAATGTCTTCCAACATGATTGGTTTGGAGGAGGCTCATGGTGTAGGAAGTATTTCAATTGCAGGCAATAACGTCTTTGTAATCATATGAAATGAAAATTTTAATCCTTAGACAGAGAGATGAGAGCACACATTTTTTGTCTATATGTGAGTGTAATTTCACCAGACTTTCTGCTTATGAGTGACAATGTACGTCCATATCATGTAAAGGCAATGACTGTCTTCCTAAAATGCAGCTCAAGAACAATAAGACGGCATCTACGAGAGAAATGCTTTAAAAACCGTAAACGTCTTCAAAGGCCACGCCTCCTTCCACACCACGAAACAGCTCGTTTAAACTTTGCTGAAAAGCACCAAACATTGGATGTAGCAAAGTGGAAGAAGGTTTTGTTCTCTAATAAGAAAAAAACTTAACCTGGATGATCCAGATGGCTTCCAACGTTACTGGCACGATACGAATATCCCACCGGAGACAATTTCTACACGACACAGTGGAGAAGGTTCCATCATAATCTGAGGTGCTTTCTCCTTCCATGGAACAATAAAGCTTCAAGTTATACAGGGGCGTCAAACAGCAGCCAGCTACATTGGCATGTTGGAGAGAGCATCCTTATTGACGTGGAAATGACTGGATCTTTCAGCAGAACAATGCTCCAATCCACAATGCCTGCAGGACAAAGGACTTTTTCATGGCAAATAACGTGATTCTTTAAACCATCTAACGTGTTTGCTCGAACTGAAACCCATTGAAAATGTTTGGGGGTGGATGGCAAGGGAAGTCTATAGAAATGGACGTCAATTCCAAGCAGTACATGATCTTCGTGAAACCATCTTCACCATTTGGAATAACATTCCAGCCAGCCTTCTGCAAACGCTTATATCAACCATGCCAAAGCGAATGTTTGCAGTTATTCTCAATGACGGTCGTGCAACTCATTACTGAGACCTCTTGTTGGGCATTTCCTACCCTGTTTAGGACTTCTTTTTGGTGTGGTATTAAACTCTTAACCAGCCAGTATTTAGGCTAATTTCACAGTGTTCACATTTTCCCGATTAAATATTTTTTTATTATTATTTTCCCTTTTCTTATTTTCATCTTTCGAAGCTCCACTAAAATAAATCTAACAACGCAAAATGCATATTTTTGTTATGTTCATTGGCCTTAAGATTTTGGCCAGCATTGTATCTTTAATATTGTTAATCTTTCGAACATAACAAATCTTTGAAGCACAATTCAGTCCCATTAGTAAGGATCTCAACTTCTACCCAAAGAATAGCTGTGTTAAAAATCCCGAACATCTTTCTGACTTGAGTTACAAGATTTTTATATTTTTTTATCAAGACTTATTGAACCTACGTATTTTTCTGACATCAAAATTTACTAAAGGATATGTTCACTTGTAGGTCTAACTTCACAAACATTATTCCGAGACTAATAATATGTCTAACTTACAAAACTTACTTCTGAGAGTTTCCTCACTAATTGATCGATAATAAACGTTCTTACTAGTTCACTGTTTAGCTTACTAACTGAAATGTAGCTAAATAACTCACTTTCTTGCATCTAACTGATTCAGTTACTGACTAATTATTCACACAGATTTATTTTATACTCTTATTTCTACACACTACAAAATATTTCCAGATAGTTATATTTTCACTACTATATACTGAATGCTAATTCTAGCGAGCAAACATATAAGTCAACTGCCCCTTCCTGTATTACACACACACACAAACAAACAGTTCAGTAAACCATTTTTGGTGATTTTCTTTTCTCTTGTTGTCTTAAAAATGGCAAAGTTTTTCTCGAGAAGGTGGCTTGGTGAAATCCACTGGCAGCTCTATTTTTGACAATCCACTTGAAGTATATCTTAACGGGATTCATGTGATCTTCAGCAGGTTGACTTTAAGTTTCTTTGCATGAGTTTCTGTTTTGGTTAGGAACAGTATATGCTTCTAATCATTTAGCAAAATGGTCTATCACCAACATGATGTATTTATTCTCATTGTTACTCTGTGATAGAACAGATGGCCAAGCACGTTGACAACAACACCATCAAGTGGTTCTCATACACAGAATTGGTTTTATTGCACATACTGTTTCTTTCATGGACCTTTTCACTTCCAACAAAGTACACATGATTTACGTCCTTTCTTTACAGATCCCTGTAACCAGAGAGTATAGAGGCATTTTCTATATTGCCTTTTGAATACCCAAGTTGTAAAGCTGTTGGAAGGTCGTGGTAATAGCGGAGTGCCTCAGAATGCAGAGTTCGTGGAAGTATCAAAGGCGGTAAATATTTACAAACCGTAGCGGCTTAGAGAGAAGTCTAAATGCTTACACATAACGCATTGTGATGTTATTATGTATTCAAACTCTCTGTGAAACAGGCATAAATTTTAAATGAAACGCTATAGATATAATATTTATTTTTTGCATACATTTTAAATGAAACACTAGATATAATTTTTAATTTTAAAACTACGTATTATAGCTTTGCATTATGAAGTATAATTTATTTAATACCGCATATTTGACAATTGTATTAATTTTAATAATTTACATGGCTACTTTTTCGATTTACTTAAAGAAATGTTAATTCAAATAAGTGAATTAGCAATTAGATGTCTCACGTCATCGTATTTGCAATTGGTACGATTTGTGTTTAGGTAAGAGTAACGCTTTGTTGGAATTTACAAATCAGTGAAAATGCAATCTTGACAAGTCTTTTGAGGTTTGTTAGGTTTCATTTTCAGTAGTGAGGCCTCCAAGCTTAAATTGTTATTCAACAACAAATTGTACTTGTGATATTTAACGTACAATTTTATTATGTAATTTAAAATTGAAGTTGTGACACTGTGTTAACGAGGATCCAACGGGACGAATTAATCCAGAGTTGAGGGTATATGTGACTGTCAAATGGACGCTCGATATTGTATACTATAACTTATAGTTTTTATAATTATTGTGAAGTGATCAATACTTTTCTATGGGTTTAATAAGGATAAGATAGGATGTTGTCTGTCGTACTCTGTATTATTTCAATTCCTTGCTTATGTCGTTTAGCTGTACTTTAGCCTTATGACGTTGTGTCTGTTTTTCGTAGTGGCTTTTATCTTTTAATGTTTTGTAATCTTTGCATATCAAAATGACTTTTCTTTCTCATTATAATTTTTGCTTTATACAGAGATGTAAAATTAAAAGTAGTAAATTATTCCTTAAAATATGTTAGTCATATTTTGAAAATTTAACGTTGCGAGTGGGATGTTTTTCTAACGATGAATGGCCCTAGAAAAAGATTTGAAAACCCATCTAACTATGACTTATTTACTCGGCTTTCGAATATTCGGTGTCTTTATATAACTAATATTCAGCTGTTGATATTTTGCCTGGATTATATTGTCCATGAATATGTAAGTTCCTGAAAAAAATAAATGGTAGGCTTGAGTTTTTATATTTTTCAAAGGGTAAGTGTTAAAGAGACGCTTTACAAAACGAAATGACCCATTGTTGTCCATGTGATATTTATTTCTCTAAGCTCCAGTGTTAGTATAGTCTAGAATTTTGTTTCCTGTTGCACAGTCTGTTACTCTACCTATAATAACTTGTTATTTCTTTAAGTTTTTGGTATGGAAATACTTTGTAAAACAAATTGCTTTAATAGCGTTCACATATTTATTGTTTTGGTGTTTGTTAATCATTGTAATTAGATGTGAAATTACTGCTACATTCAACTGAAGTACAAAAATGGAAGTAATACTTAATGAAATTCTAAGTAATAAAAATTAAGAAACTTGGATATATATGATATTAAAAAAAGTTAGATATATGATCTTTTTAATATAGGATTAACAGAAAATATATATATAAAATGGAACTTTTAATGTCTTCCATACTACAAATGCTGCAAAGTTTTTTACTCTTGCAAATTCAAATGTGATTTTAAGAATATTGCAGAAAAATAATGTTACAAGTAGATAATTGGATATAATAGTTCTTTGCAATGTATTTTTATATAGTGAGGTTAAGTTATTAAAGAATAAAATTTTTATTGTTGAAAGATAATGTATGATGAGGAACTCAAAATCTTAACATGTATTTTGCAAATATGAAGTGAATGGTAATGTATTCTCATTTTGCTGTATTCAGGTTTTTATTACAGTGTGTCCAATAATGAAATAACATTAAAATTCCCAAATGGAATGAAATATTTATAAGTAAAGGGGGGGGAATTCAAGTATTTTTATATAATTGGTGGTGGTTTTCAAGAAGTATAACTGGAACAGTAGGGATATGGTGAACTAAACATACAAAACTAAGCAATGATCTTAAATATCTATAGCCTACGATGTTTGTACAAAAAATGTCTATATTTTAGATTTGTGTGCAAGAATGAAAGCCCCCTGTAACAAGTTTCTTTAGGGTGCAAAGCCTAATTTACATATTGAATTTTTCTGGGTTAGAAATATTGATACACAGGTGTAGTTATGAGTAACCAATATAGTTGCTGTAAATAAAAAACATTTTTTTTGTGTGAATGTATTTTTTTTTTTTTAGATATTCTTACTAGTTTAAAATGGGATATTTGAACTTTTAGCTTTTGTTTGACGTTGACAATCTTGTACAAATTCCATGAGCATTTCTTGAAAGATAAGTGTTTCAAGCTAACTATATGTTTTATGAAATGATATAGTTCAAGCCATAGAGGCAACAAAAATAAAATAGGTTGAACAGTCACCAAGTGTTTTTATATATTTTTATTAAAAGAAGGATAAGGTTTTGAGCTAGCTCTTTCCTTGTCAGATCATACACTTTACAAAAACCATATGATCTGATGAACAGAGCTAGCTCAAAATGTCATCATTTTTTTAATATACAAAAATATCCAAACTTGGTGGTTGTCCAACCTGTTATTTAATTTTAAAGACATCTTTGACTCAAAAATATAATCAACGATAGTTTTATTGCAAAAACTATGACTTTTATTAACAAAACCCTGATCTAAGCACTTATTAAACAAGGCCATAAAATCAGTAGTTATAAAAATGTGGATCAACACTTTGTACACATACAGTTCTAAATTTATGATTTTAGTTATGGACATTTAACTGTTTTATACATAATTTTAATATATTTAAGATGGCTGCACAAATTACAATCAACATTTGTTTTTCATCCAAATCTATAAACTTTATACAGTTTCATTGATGTGGTGAATGGGCAGTGCTTTACTGATGTGGGTTTTGGCACATAATTTGTATTACTCTACTTATTCAGAATGTAGCTTAGATTATGGATCTAATTAAAGTATTAGCCTAAAGGTATTCTTTTCTGTATAAAATATATTTATTGATAAAAGTAATTTTATTGTCATTTATCCAACAGTTTGAAGACACAGAACCATATTGTAGAATGGATTTCTAAATTAAAAACTGGAAGTATTAGAAAGTGTAAAGAGTACCATCTAGAAGTGGAAACGATGACTGATTCTGGACAGACTAGAGAGTCTGATGTGAACGAAGGAACTGATTTGCCATGGCCATGGGCAGAACAAAATGATTTTGGTTTTGACACAATGGACCTTTATACTGCAGCTAGCTTAGGGAAAGAAGATTGTGTTAAGAAATGTTTAGAAAGGTAAGTTATTTTGAAATGTTCTGAGTCATCTGTTTAGAGAATAAACTATTTTATATCACAGAAATACTTTGTATATATAAAATAGAAACATGAAATATTAATGTAAGAAGTTAAAGTGAGAAAGATTGAAACAGTACAAGTTAGCTTCAGTGTTGATTGCCAGTAATATCAACATACCTTTTTTTAACAGTGTATTACAAACTTGTTATCATGAAGTTATTGACTAAACTTTCAAATTCACTTATCATAACATGTACAAACACTCATTATAACTTGCTTGCCACCAGGTCAGAGTTTGCACAAGAAGTTGCAGTTAAATTTTAACTTGCATAGTTTCATTGTAACATGAACAGTCAGTGGTGAAATGTTGATTTATGAGTGAGTATGATAAGTCTAATTTCTAATTATTATGTGGCTAAAATACTGTAAGTGTTACATAATTGTTTTCACTACAAGTTTTGCCAATATCAGAGAAATGAAACATTTTATCAAAGTTTTATACTAAAAGAAACTTGGCATATCTTTAATGTCAGCAAGCAGACTTGTACTGATAAAACTAGAAACAGAAACCATAAATCAAGTTTGGAGTTAAAATGAAGAGTACATTTCTTTAAGTTTACAGGATTCTGCTGATGTAGACAAGCAAAACAGAGGTGGTTGGACGCCTTTGATGTATTCTGCTTACTGGGGCCATGAAACAGTACTCAAGTTGTTATTGATGTCAAAAAGTAACCCACGTGAAAAGAACTTTTCAGGCCACACGGCTCTGATGTTGGCCGCTATGTGTGATAATGTTAACTGTGGAAAAACATTATTACAGGTAGTTATGAATATTGTCTATTCTTGTGTGCTAGATGTTTGTAACTATCTTATTTTAATACTAATGATAAAAAGAAGGTATTCTTTGTGTCTTTTGTTCATTGATTTACACAACCATGGGGAAACACTTGAGATTTTATATAATGTTCTAACTATCAAAGTTGTCTAATAGCAAATTTATAAAACTGTTTTCCATTTCCTTTAATGAAGATGGTTTGTTGAATTGTAAAGTGTTTGAAGTGGAAATTTAATAGTGACATTGGTAAATAAATTTGCATTATATAGGGTGTTCAGAAAGTCACTGTGCAGTTTTGTAATCATATATTATTATATTTCAAGCCAGTAACTGATAGCAGTGTTTAGAAACAAAATAAGAAGGATCCAAGCCTGTATTGATCCCAATGGGGGTTACTTTCAACATTGTTTATAATTGTCATTCATATTTACCTCCTGTATTCTATATTGAAACATGTCTGTTAATAAATATACAAGTGCACAGTGACTTTCTGAACACCCTGCATTAAAACACTAGTATTGTATATCTTAAATTTAATGACAAAGGCAGTGTATTTTGTACACAAAAAATCCTATAAAATTAATTTCAATTAATAAGAAGCAAACATTAAATTCAGACATAGGATAATAACATTTATTAAAATAGGTATCACTTTCTGTGTCAAGTTACTCATGCATTACATAGATACTTGTCTAAACACAAATTTAGAGTGATATTCAGTTTTGTATATTTACATACAACAGAACTTTTACCGTGTCTTTTAAACAAAACCAGTTTTTAAAAACTAACACAAAATGAGTTAAATTCCTATCTTTACAAAATATTAAGTTTTATTTTCATTCAATCTTAATTTATTACAAGTTTGATTGATATTTTGATAAGGCAATTCAATGGCTGACTTACTCAGTATGTACAATAATCTTGATTCAAACTCGAGACTTCAGATTAGGAATAAAATGCCATAAACACCAGGTCTTACTGGAGACTAAATATTGTAAGCAAATTTAAAATAACTAGGTGACTAATTATTTGTGGCTAAATAACTAGGTGGCAAACTGTTGGTAGTATAGTGGTCAGGTGACAAACTGTTGGTAGTAAAATAAAAGGAGCAGCTTATAAATAACTAGGTGATAAGCTGAAAGTAGATAACTTTTATATTCTGACTTTAGTATCTGTATATGAAGAATCTTTAAACCTGCGTTAGTCATTTGTGTACTGTACAATCACTGAATAATTAATTAAAATTTAATATAAGTTGGTGTAGGGTAGTACAGTACAAATAGGTTTGGTTTTAAGTGTTTTAATTTCATATGAACATTTACTGCAGGTGTCTATTTTACAACAGTAATGTTTAACTGAAGTTTAACTATTCAGGTAGAATTACCTGATTGTAATTCATATTAACAGAGTTATTCAGTATTAATAACATAGCTTTTTAATCATGTTTTTTCTTAATTAAAACATCTAAATGACAGATTTTTTTCTTTATGGAAGTGTTAGGCTTTCAAATGTGTTTGGGTATATGTTGAATTTTGTAGTACAGTTTAATTAGATGCAGTAACACCTTTTAAAGGGCCTTAACTCTATAGGTACTTTTGTATCCCATGTGTAGTACCTGTATTAAAACTTGTAAAGATACTTTTGCTATGTGTGGCATATTTATGGCTTCATGATAATGGTTGTATGGAATGTGTGTGAATATTAATCATTTATTAGCAGGAGTAAGAAGAAAACTGAAATAATGTCATATGCACAAAAATGTGCAAACAAATTAATGTTTTTTATAATAACTGTTAAGTGTACTGTGGAATCTCAGTTTTCATTATGCACACACAGACAAACAGAAGTTGCTTTTCAGTGTGATGTTTTTTAGTTTACAAAAGTAGCCTTTCAGGTAAGTTTTGCATTTATTTAACTTGGAAAGATTAAAGTTTTTAGAATAAAATTAATAAAGAGTTAAATATATTAAATGTGTGCAAAGACCTCTGAGTTCATATATGTTTGTGTTTAATGAAAGCATGGGGCTTCTACAGAAGATAGAGACAATCAAGATTGGACAGCTTTGTTTCATGCTGTATATTTAGGACACCTGAACTTTTTCCATCTTCTTATAGAAAATGGAGCACAGTTGAACATCTGGTAGGTCTTTTTATCATCTACCATTTATGTTTGAGATAGTGTCTTTACAGATATGTTAGTCATTTCTTGTTCATATAAATGAAGGAATATTCCTTTTGATGTTTATATTTTCTGCCTTAGTGAGAAAATTGGAAAGTTTACACCTTTGATGATTGGAGCCAATGCAGGCCATGAATTGATAGTAGCTGCCCTTCTTCAAAATGTAAGTATGTTATTTGACGACAATCAGTAGGTAATCGTGTTATTGTTGGACTGGATAATGTGACATAATGTCCACCTTGGCTATCTCATCCTCTAAGCTAAACTAAAACTATTAAAAAAAAAAAAAAATTAAACTTGGTCCTTATCATCCATATATCTATCAAACTTTATTTTAAACTATCAAATTTACTGCCTCCGAAACATCTGCAAGCAATTTATTCCATAGGCCAACCATTTTGTTTAGAAAATAAAATTGTTTTAGCTGAAGATGGCTTCTTCCTTGCCTGAAACTAGTTTGGTTCTATTATTCTTGCTGTTAGATATGAAAAATTCATGATAACAAGAAACTCTAAGTAAAAATCTGTTCTAAAGACAGCTGGTATGGTTATTAAAACTTTAAAGTAAAATAAAGTACAGAACAATGTTTCAACCTAAAAAAGGTTGAAACTTTTAATAGCCATACCAGCTGTCTCAAGAATACAAATATGAAAACTGTTGATACATTAATCAATTCATTTCACAATCTTAAACAATTCAATCAGATCCTCTCTAAGTCATCTTTTTTCAAGATAAAACAACATTATGGATCTTAGTCTCTTCTTACATGAAAATCCCTCCATCCCAGTAACCAGTTTAATAATCCTCTTCTGAACCCTATCCAAAAATACCACATATTTGCTAAGGTAAGAAATCCAAGACTGAACACAGTATTTCAAATATGGCCTAACCATTGATGTATACAACAGTTTTATTTCTTTAGACTTGTATTTAATATTATTGACAGAATCTAAAATCTTGTTTATCCTACCATTAGCAACAACACCCTGTTTGAGTGGCTTAAGAGACTGACCAATCATTCTATCAAGATCCTTTTCATTGAAGATGGCATCTTTAAGGTTATTCCCATCCAAAATATACTTATAAATCAAATTGCAGTAACCCTCATGTACTATCTTGCATTTATCATAATTAAAACCTATTTGCCAAGTATTTGTCCAACTCACTAAATGGTCTAAATTCTTTTGTTAACAGCAACATCCTCTTAGTCAGAAACACCCAAGACCTTGATGTTGTCAATAAACTTAAGTAATTTATTGACTATTCCTTCATCTATATCATTAATGCAAGTCAAAGAGAGCAGGGGTTTCAAGACTGAGCCCTGAGATATACCACTTATAACATTAATCCAATTTGACTGAACTCCATTTATAAAAAACCCTCTGTTTATTTCCCTCTAGCCATTCTTCTATCCAATTAGTTAACTTATTCTCCACACCTATAGATGAGTTTCTTAATAAGCCTTTTGTGATACTTTGTCAAATGCTTTCTGAAAATCCAGGTACCTCAAATCTACACGTTTTACCCTCATCAATATATGCAGTAACATTTTCAAACTATGTCAAAATATTTGTAAGACAATATTTTCCCTTACTGAAACCATGTTGACTATTCAATGAAATTATAAACTTTGTTAAATTACTTTGTCTAATGAAAGAAGCTCTGCATCCTAAAACTTTTCCAACAACTGATGTAAGACTGATAGGCCTATAAAAATGTATCTCAGAATGGCTGGTATGGGTATTAACACATTTTCTACTAATAAAGCAGAGAACAATCTTTTGACCTTCTTAGGTCATCTTCAGGTTAACAAAGAGGTAGTTTGCAACTGACCATTGCTGGGCACATCTTGGGGACCAGAGTATAAATAGGTAATGGACTGTAGGGGGGAGTTGCAGTTGGATGTTAGGTTATTAATAAGTATAAGTATACAGGCATTCCTTTACATTTGTTTAATTTTGGTTTATTGTTGTATAAGTAGGGCTCCTTTGATTTTTGCATTTTATTATATTTGTTTCCCAACTTAGTATCTGTGTTTTCTCTGGTTATGTTGTGTTTGTTTCTAGTGTTCAAAAAACATGTGAAGGTGTTTTTTGTGTTCTTTGAATGTAGTTTCCATTTTTCTGCTTGTTTTTCCAATATAGAAATCATGGCAGTTGTTGCATTGTATTTTATAAATAACGTTGGTGTTGTGTTTGTTAGTGTAGTTTTTAGATAGTACGGACTTTAGTTTTGTACCTGGTTTTTGAATAAGTTTGGTGTTTACTGGAATGTTAAGTTTTTTCCAAATGTTGGTTATTTTTTTTCCTGATAAAGGGAACATATGGTATGCTGCAGTGTAAAATTTAGTTTATATCTTGTAATTTATTATGGTTTGTGTTGTTGGTCTAGGGGTGTGCATATAATTTTTTCAACAGTTTGTGGGTGATTTTTTTGTGGAATTCTGTATTGGTTCTAGTGATCTTGTGGTTAAGAAATTCTATTTGATTAGTTTTTCACCTGTTCACAGGTGAACTTAATTTTGAGGTTTATTGAGTTAATGTGGTTAACTTAATCAACTAAACCATAAAGTCTTAATGGCCAGTTTTGATGTAATCTCCCTCTTCACAGAATTCCCAGCATCTGAAGCTTGCAAGATAACTTTAACTATATATCTAAGACTCCAACCCATTGATACACATCCCCAGCAACTAATTTGCAACCCTTATAGAATTCATTACCACCAAAACTAACTTTTTATGTTCAATAACTAAAACTACCAACATATAAATGGCCTAAGTATGGAAAATCCTGTGTTACCAGTTCTAGCCAACATTTTTATGATTTAGATTGAATCTCAAGGGATCAGTTCAGCCTTACACCCACTACTACACAGGTACTGTGTATCATCAAATAAAAACCTTCCTTTATCATCCCTCAAGGGGCTTATTCCTTTCCTAACATTTTGTTTAATGCACTTTAAAAAATTCTTACTGTTAATTTTTGTTTTCAGCCTTTTTTTTACTTTTTACTTTCTATCTGTGAGGAATATGTTATACATATTATTTATTTTTTTTAATTTGAAAAATTTTCACATTTCTTCAGTGTCTCTAAGTAACTTATCTTCCCCATTCACAACAAACAATTCTTATTGCATCCCATCAGAATTTACTTTTTCAATATTTGGCATCAAAATATCATTATTCATGTGATGACGAGAAAACCCACTTGTAGAGAAAACTATGTATGCAAAAACAACTGGTTTGGGTTGAGAAACTTTTTATGTAGAGGAGCGAACAACGTTTTGATCTTATTCGTTCATCATCGTAGAAGGTCAAAACATTGTTCGCTCCTCTACATAAAAATTTCCTTAACCCAAACTAGCCGTTTTTACATATATCATTATTTCTGATTTTTCACAAGCAGCAAAACATCAAACCTAATACAGTAATGATGATGTGTATCTAGGTGTTCCCTTGTTTCCAACCTCTCAACCATTTCTATATTAGAAGTTAACAGTAAATCTAAAATAGCATTATTTCTATTAGGTTTCATGACCAATTTGTGAAGAAATCCATCTCATCACTTTTCAGATACCTTTCTCCCTCATGGTTTGACTATAGCATTTTCCAGTCAGTATGCCTAAAAGTAAAATCACCCATAATTATGACTTCATCAACAACTGAAATCTTAATTTCACTGTAAAATTTCTTACTAATTTCATCAGTTTAATCTGGTTGTCTGCAACAAATTTCTGCTAAGAGCTTTTTCAACTTATATCCACTAACAGAAATCCAAATGGATTCAGTCTCTTTGATATTACTTTTAATATTGTCAACTTCAACAGGATATAACTCTCTTTACATACAAAGCCATTTCTCCCTTCTCTTTACTACTCTGTTCATTTAAATAACATATAACCATGTATTTTAAAGAAGTTTGTCATAAAAAGAAATCTATTTTTAACCATATTTCAGTTATTCCATTATATCAAAATATTCTATTTCTACCAGTGCCATAAAATCATCTATTTTATTTCTTATGTATAGCATTACAAAAGTAACAAGCCTATTCTTGGAACTACATTTATATTTATTTCCTGTGCTAAACCTTTTTCTACATCTTAGTTTTGTTTCATTTAGTTTCTTTGCTGCCACTACTATCTAGTCGTAGTTTAAAACTTCCCTTACAGCTGATTTTATAGCCCTTGCAAACATGTCAGACCCTTTCCTTTAACTGTAACCATCCATTCCAAAAAGTTCCTTCCTCCCACTGAACTGATTTTAAAACTCCAACTAGCTAAGCTGCTCATCCTTACATATTAATTTCAGCATATCATTTAGTGCTAGTGGACTACTCAAAATCTTATCCACAATTAATTTCTGGCAGTATCTTTGACACAATTCATGTATAGCCTTTGTATTTAAATAGTTTTATCAACCCCTGTACTATTTAATTAGCTTTTGACTTTTCCTCATATCATTATTCCATATGTGCATAACAAAGACTACATTATTACTAGTCCCCTTCACTTAAGATTAAAGTTTTACTCACTAAGAATGATGTTAAAGTATTGACTTATGTTAATCAGTATACACTAGTTTAGTCTGATTTAATTTAAATCCAATTATTTAAAGTTCATTTTCTCTCAAGCAAATAAACTCTACCATAATGTTCCATTATTTAATGTTGGTAAAAGAGAAAAAATGAAATGTATATTGGCTTATAACTCGGTTAAATAGAATATAAAAATCAACATTCTATTGTGAATTCAAAACTGAGTTGGAATCTATTCACCAAAATTGAACTCTGGCTGTTTCTAACAAAATAAATGGAACTCTAGTACATTTTAAGCTGTAAGTATAGTAATATTTCTTCATATTGTTTTTTCTCGGACATAGTATTGGGGTTTTCTTTCACTTTTTACGTACTTCTAGTTATAAATGTTATGAAAATGAGATTTATGTAAAGAAATATTAAAACTATAGACTCATGGATACTGATGAAACACTTAGTTTATGTTTAATACAGCCTTCATGTTTTGATTTACATTACTAATCTAAATTTGAAAGTGCATTTGTCTATTTCTGTTGAATTGGGTCATAGATGATTAGGGTTCAACAAGTTTCTTCAAAACATCCAGTACACTGTTGTGATAAAATCAGATATGTCTTTCTTTGAAGTAACACGTGTATAAGTTAGGATTTTGGTTTAAAGCAGTGCAGTGACTACATCTGTCATGGCTAACACACAAACATTTAAAATGCAGAAAAACCTAATGTCTAATAAGATTTAGTTCATTATATTTCAGAACTTAAATTGTTAATGTTAGTTTATTTTCCAAGAAGTTGTGTACATATCAGGAGATTGAACTTCTTATTGGTGGGGAAAAAAAACTGATTTTATTAAACTGTCTCAAGATTTGTATTTAACTTAGTTTTGCAGATGTTGTGTTGTCTTATGGTTAATTCTGCAGATAACATAATGTGAACTATGTAAAAACTGGCATTGATTTTGTTGATTTTCACTATTTTTAAGGGGGCTAATCCACTGGAAAAATCTGTAGATGGTGATACGGCTAAGTCTCTAGCAGAGAAGAAAGGTTATGTGAAGGTCGTCAGTGTTTTAGAATCACATCACTTACAAAAATTCAATCAAGGTGAAGACTTCTGAAATAAACTTTTAACAACAAAATTACTTTCAAAACCTCAGTACACTTAACTGTTGGATTTTTATTGTAGAATAAGTCATAATAAAATACCTCACCAAAAACACCTTATTTGTGAATAAACGGTGCTGTGTAATAAGGAATGAGTATGTAACTTAAAGGAATGAAATCATACTTGTCTTCCAAATACTAGTTGCCACACTTATAGTATTGATAATAATTTTATAGGAGATATTTATTCTTTAATTATCTAGGACACATTTTATGAGCCACCATCATGACAAAAAAACGATGTAGAAGTACATCGTTGTGATAAAGTTAGGTATATTAATTAGTTTATACATGAGAATGAAAACTGCTTAATATTTTTTATTTTTAGAAACATCCATTCAGTATATGCCTGAACTGTTCTCACATTTAATGGATGCCTATGGAATAAGTGTTACCAAACAGCCAAAGATTCCTGGGATCCCAGGGCTTCCTCCTTGGTTGCAAGGTAAATACAGTATTACGTATAGTAGTACATTTTTAAATTTTCATTGTACAATAATCCTAAACTGACAATAGATAATTCCTTGTTGTACCAGTACTGTTTGGAGGTAAGCAGTCAGTGAAATTTGCTAGTTAATTAATGATCAGTTACATTCAACCTGTTGATTATTCTCACAAGATGGCAAAAATTATAAAGACTACATAGTTTAAATATCATATTTCAATACTTGTGGTGATCAGAGCATTGAGAACCCATTGTGTCCTTAAAACCAAATAAACTTTATGGTCATATGTTGGTTACATGGGTAGTTTTTGAGTAATTGAAAATATTAATACTTGGAAATTATCATTAGTTGATTATTTTTATTAATTATAATGGTAAAGTTATGTTGAGGAAACTTGAATTATTCAAAACTTGTAATGCTGATCTATCAATTACCAGCTAATAGAAACAGTCAGTGTTATGGTAATGGGTATTGGTGATTATTTTTGTGACATTAACCACATATCTAATTAAAGAGTCAACCATTTTAGATGTAACTGATGTTCCTAGGTAACTGGCTATATTGGTTTAACCAGTTTTAATACTCCTCTCCAGTGCTGCTACCATATTCTGGAATATCTTAGTGTAATATGAAAATCTGTTACATGGATTTAGAAAAAAAATATATATATATTGAAAATAGATAAAGCATATAAAATCAAGGTATTGTTTTTGTATGATATACTTTTACACTCCAGTTTTTATTTTAGTCACAAAAGATTCAAGAACAATTCTGTACTTCCTCTTATAGAGGTTTGAATTCTCAATATTAGATATAAACATAGATACAATAAGATATTTTTATAAAGCCCATAAATATGCAAAAATTCTTAACATATAGGCAGAAGCCTTATTTTTAAATACTTTTTAAGTTTCCAACATTAAAAACAAATTTCTCATTTTCACATACTACTATTAAAATTTCAGTTGAGGATTGTAGGCTGGGAACCACTGACCTCTTGGTACCTCCATATTCAATAGGCTGAGAATTTGTGATCTTTCGCATCCAAAAATGCATTTCTCATGCCCCCTGCAAGTACAGCGGTATGTCTCTGGATTTATAAAGTTAAAATCAAGGGTTCAATTCCCCTTGGTGGGCTCAGCAGATAGCCCCATGTAGCTTTGCTATAAAAAAAACACACATACATGCATCTCTCATGCTGTATTCTGGATAATGGATTTGATTTGTCAGTTTCTAGAATATTTTTCATTTTGTTGATTAAATTAATAATTTTTTTTCTCAAGAAGAATGTCAGAATGCTACACTGAAAATCATATAGGTATATTCTTCAGAGTAAGTTTTATGTAGAAGTGTGGTTAAAATGCAAATCAGGTTTGAATGTTTTTCAGAGCTTAGTACTAGTGGGACTAGCACAAAAGAATATAAAATGCATAACTCTGTTAGATAGTCAAAATAATAAATTAAACTATGCTATAGAATTAGATGAGTTTCTTTGGTAGAAACAAGTAAAATGTTTAATTTTTTTTATAATTATCCACCCAACATATATGTATTAGATTACTTAATTTAGAAATAATCAGAACCTGTAATATTTATATAACAAAGAAACCTGATGGTAAGAAACAGTATTATATCCAGTATATATTATAACGAGAACTGTAGTACTTAGTTTTTTTCATGAAGCACAATTTATGGTTCATATTAAATTTGTTTTATATTTTATATAGTGTTGTGTAAAATTAAGCCAAATAGCTTGGACTGCTAAAAAAAATTCTTAAAAGAACTTTACTTTTGTGGCAAATAATTATTTGTAAGGTCATCTGAGTGAGGGTGTGAAAGAAAATAACTGTTAACTCTATCTGATGTCAGCTAGGACTTTTGTGTAATGTCATAGATCTTCAGGCCAAGTGGAACACAATGGACACAGTAATGGTTGAGACATCATTTGTGATAGGAATTTACTTGAAAACAACTCGTAATTTAAATGTTCTATGGTAATTGTGCTTGAAGATTTTTTAGAAATTATTTGCACAAAATATCTGCAAAGGCAGGTTGTATAAGCCTGTATTTAATTGTTTTTGGAAGAAGCATCTTGGATTTTGTTAGTGTTATTTCTAATTTTACTAAACTGTTGAAAAGTGAACCCTGACTATTCCTATAACATTGAAAGATTCATGTTTTAATAATTAAATGGCTTCAAGAGTTTTATGTAAAATGCTTATTGTAGATTTATTAACCATAGAATTATTGTTGAGCTTACATATGGACCCCATTTGTTTTTTAAACTGTTAATGTACCAAGTTGCTTGAGTCTATGACTTTAATGGTTACTTTCAATATTACTGTTGTTACAAAATATTTCATAAAATATTCTTGTTAGTTTCTAACAGTGAATGGTTTGACATTGATTCAATCTGATGCAGCAAGTAGACCTCACTGGTAACAAGCAGGGTATAAACAAGTTTATAATTTCAAGGTTAAAGCTGTGTTTTCTTTTGTATGTGAAACACTTCTCATCTGATACAGATATATCTAGAAGTAATTTCACCATGAAGTTTCTTTTTCTATGCTCTCAAACAAAATTACACCCTGCCTTTGGGGAAAGGTTAACATCCTGGATTAAAGATGTCTTTATTTTTCACTAGAAAACTCGCTGCCCATGCCATATCCCACTGACTTAAAGGCTTTTTTGAACAACATTGGTTTGTCAAAATACTACCCAGTTTTGGAAAGTCAAGATATTGATTTAGAAGCATTTTTAACACTGGATGAAAGTGGCCTTGAGAAAGCAGGAATAAAGTATGTTAATGTTTCTGTGTTAATTTCTTTTGATGTAAAAGTACTGCAGGTGGTGGACAATGTTTTAATAGACTTAAGTTAAACTATTGCTGGAAAGGGTTATCTTGTCTTTATATTAGAATCATACTATCGAGAGAAGACAAAGTATGTGAGTACATTTATAAATAAAAGTTTTATTTTGAATCTTCTTGTTACAAGTTTTGTACATTTTAACATTTATATCTTTTTGTTTACAGAAGAACTACTGATGTAAAAATGGGGTTTGTAAACCATGTCATAGTGTGCACAAGTCAATTTGATTTTCTTATGTCATAAACAATTTGACAGAAATTAGTACTTGAAAGTTAGAAACTAGATTTGGTAAAAGTTAATAGTCTAAGTATTAACTACAAAAGGAGCTTCTATTTTAGTCACCATAATGAACCCAAAATTGTATATCATTTGTAACTACACATGCTTCTTGTTATGAGTACAATACAGACAGTACTTTTTAATCTGAAGATGACCTAAAAAGGTTAACTTTGTTCTGTAATTTATTCCAATTAAAGTTTTAATACTCATATCAGCCATCTCTGGAAAACACAAACAGTACATACTGCACAGTAGAAGTCAAATATCGTAGTTAGTTTTCTTTCCACTTCAAGTTAAACAGTTTTTATGAATCAGCAAGAATCTTATTTTCTTTGAGTGGGAGTTAAGTTTTCTGTTTCTCTATTGAGGCTCATTGGTCCAAAGAGGAAGATGTCGGCAGCTATTAGCAGGTGGCACAGAAATGCTCCCTTGCTTAGCACTCCTGAAGAACAAGTATATGCAAATTATATGAGTAACCAAGTAGAGAAACTGGAGCAGGAACTAGAGAAGGTATGTTTTATTCACTCTTATACTTTTTATTTTGTTAGTTAAATTGCACTTCTGTTTACTGTTAATAAGGTATTTCGATTCTCAAAAAATCGTTAAAGCAACAGTTAAATTATACCATCTCTTTTAATGTTCATTGATATTAACAATATACGTTAATCTTTTGTAATCATTAAAACAGTTAAATTACACTTTGTTATTAAAACAACTTACAACATTTTGTACCGGTTTCTTCATGGCCTGTATGCTTAGGCTGTGTCATATAAATGTTCTTTATGCTCCTCATAGGGGCTACAGTGTGTGTATGTTACTTATAGGGGTTATAATATGTCATGAGTGTTCTGTATGCTGCTGGTAGAAGTTAGTGTGCTACACATGCCTGTTCTGTATACAACTGTATTTTCTATCTCTTAAGCTGTAGTAACTCATACAAGCATGTAGCATGTATGCTACTGGTCCATCTATAGCTTGATCTTGTTCTATGTTCTCGAATTATTTGGGTATTGCTGAAGTTTACAGTGTCACTTCACTGTTTCTCTAACAAGTGGTGTAGACAATAAATTTACATTTCAAATATAACATTGATTAAAAACATCATAATGTGTACTGTATTTCGAAATATTCAAGGAGATCCGTATCTGAGATTGTCTTCCTTACAAACATGTGTTTATAAATTCCTGAATTCGGTACTAAATTAAACTTCAATCTTCCTCTATTTTAATGAGTGACAGAACTATTTAGTTTAATGTTTGAACTGTATACAAGTGACACTTTCTGATCACTTAGGTGAAGTCGGAGCTGGATCAAGAACGAACTCTACGGAGCACGGTTGAATCTTTTGTAATAATGGAACGAAACTCTTCCCAAAATTTTGTAAATCGCATTCATACTGTTCTGTTAAACTCCAATAGTATTGTTGAACACATAAGGTAATGCATTTGGCCCTTTGTGTCTATTTATTCTGTTACTAAACTGACTAAATTTTAAGTTTATAGATAGGTATGGATAAACACATGATATTGCCACCTTTGTTAACATGTGATTTAAATAGAATGTGTACTGTATTTTTATTATGATTTGTAAGAACTGTGGAAAGCAGAGTTGGCTAGACCTTGCAAGAATGATGTGTGTATTTTATCAACATTAATGTACTGATATTTTAACTTGTAACTTT
This sequence comes from Tachypleus tridentatus, assembly GCF_004210375.1. NCBI lineage: Eukaryota > Metazoa > Arthropoda > Merostomata > Xiphosura > Limulidae > Tachypleus > Tachypleus tridentatus. The sequence goes on along the minus strand of NC_134833.1, from coordinate 69,881,890 downwards.
GTAAAGCTACATATTTTATCAATGATGTCAAATAACTTGCAGAAATCTGCATTATAAAAATCAGTAATTAGGTTAGATTTTTGTAGGTAGTTAGTTAATTATTGATATTATTTGCTAGTTTATTAGAAATAAAGATTTCATTGTCAATATATCATATACAGTTAAATAACAGTACAGAGGATTCTTAGCTTTCATACTGTAGCTATCTTAAATGATATCCATGTAAATATGGTGTTTGATAGGACTAGCTGTAAGTTTAGTATGATAGTTGTTACTCAAGAAAAACTATCTTTTAATGCTGGTATAAAGCAGATTAATCTGAAACTCCTTAATTTAAATGTATGTAGTTTCTGTGATTGTTGTAAAAGTTTTGTTTGTTTTTTAGTCTTACCTAAAAGAACATACTGTTACAATACAGTTACTTATTGTCTTAAGGTATTACTGTTTGTGTTAGAAAATATAATGTATAGCCAACTCAAAATTTGCAACACTATTTCAGAAACCATATAACAGGGCTCCAACATATCCTGTATCAGTCTCCAACACAACATAACTTTAGAATTCCAGCAACTTACTCTCTATGGCAAGGCCCAAGTGACCCACAGCCGCCTCCTCGACTGTCACCTGCATTGGAAATGGTTCAGAAGTTAGCTAATTTTGCAGCTGAGTTACATTCTCAACTTTCTGATCTATTGCTAAATGTGATAGAATGCAAAGGTGCTCTCACTAAAGGAGTCCAAAGGTCATGTAAAGCCACTACCACAAACTAAATACTATTAAATGTTAGTAAATAGACTTTTGATACTCTGTGTTTGTATAGACACTACCTGCACCCAAATAACTTTAACTGTTAGTTAAAACAACTGTCTGGCATTCCAGGTTCACAAGTGGTTACATTTCTACATTAAATACCATTAACTTTTACATAAAACGGATATTTTGGTGTTGTAGGTTTGCGTAAAATTGCATGTAGTGTAGCTTTATAAAGCTCATGAGTCAAAGATTTTTGGAATTTGTAATTAAGTCAAGTTTCATACTTTTAGTTTGTAAGAAATGTTTATCATTAGTTACCAATATTTTTTCCATACTCATCTCTTGGGCCTGAATTTGCAGTCTTTAATTACTTCAGAATATTTTTCGTGTTACACAGACAGCAGCAAATACTATGTTTAATTGTTGACTTGTGTTTATAATGAAGTTTATGTATGTGTTATCATGCTATAAGTATAGATTTGTGTGATTAATAGAATTGTGCCAAAGTGTTGTTTTGGAAGGAATATGACAGGAGCATATAAAATTACATATGAAAAATATATTTTAATAAACAAACTAATATAAATTAAAGTGTTAATAGTTGCTATTAATATAATCAACAACATTAGAATTACTATAACATTAATTGGAAATACTAGCAATATTAGTGAACAAATAACAAACTGTTTTGAAGAGGCCAAAATGGTTCTATGAGATGGTTGTATACTGTAAAGGTATATTTTATATAAATATAAAAATAAAAATATTTTATTTTTATAGTTTTTGTGGAATTCCAGCGTAGAGGAAAAAAATAATTGTTTTATTGTGTGTTATGTTTAATAAATTTCTTGAAGTTTTTATGTTTTGTTTCATAGTTTTAACAACCTTTTTGTGCTATGAAACGACAAACTATCAAACATTTCATTTATCATTATGTGAACTACAACAATAACTACTTGTAAGGGTTACTGGATCATATGACAAGTTAATTGTATCTAGTTTTATCCTAGGTTTCTGTTACATCTCTGGACCATTTTTTTAGAAGTGCTATTTACGTTGCAGTAATTTCCACAATTCATCTTAAAGCAGTGGTTCTCGAATATTAGCCCCTGGTTATTCACTTCATTTTCCCTGCCACTGTAAAAAAGTAAAATAAAAAAAATCGGATTAATGGGAAGAATGGTGCTAATTTTGGTATGTTTTTTGGATCAGCTCTTAAACCATCTGGAATATCACATCTTCAGAACCACTGACCTTCATGATGGGTCTCAAGGGTCTTCTTTAATGCTCTAGTTAACTGGAGACCGTTGAGAGTGGGCATTTTAATTTAACAATTAATACTACTCTTAGATAGCATTTAGACTAGGACAGAGTGTGACGGTAGTGGTTAGCGTGCTGTGGTTCTTTCACCTCAAAATTAATTTCTAACACAGGTGTGTAGCAACTTTGCGTAAAAAGTCTACAAACAGCATCAACTATTAAGAGTAGTCATGTTAGCATGGGATGCTGTTTGTAGGTTGTCTCCCCCCCCCTCTCGTCAGAAGTTCGATATTAGTGTTAGCTATGCATAGGCAACTGCCAGTCATGTGACTCATTAGATAGACCAGCTGTTTGCAAACAAAAGATTAAACATATTTTCAGTTATAAAATATGATATTGGAGAGAATTACCAGTTAAAGTAAAACCTCTTTATCAATCGGTACGGCAAGAAACGGAATGCGAAGACAAGAAAAAACAGTTTATTTGTATAACGTAAGATGTCGCCACCTGTGTAATTGTATCTTAAAATTGAACGTAAAGTTTAATTAGCTGTGAATAAATTTTGATAATTACATAAATTTTATTTAATCTTAATATCAAAATTTGTTAATGTTTTTGGGAGATCTGCTTTACCTGTTGTTATGTACAAATATTAAATACTTTAATTTGTTTATAGAAATATACAGAAATAATCATAACCAGCAAGAACTATTTCTCAGCGCAGGTCAGAACTATAACGCTATAGATGACTAGTTTAACATATTTGTTTCACAACCAATTCAATGTGTAATTCTTCTCTGGACGAACTTTCGTCTGCTAAACGTCAGCCTACATCACAGTCATTTTCGAGGGGAAATATTTATATGACGAGAATGTTAAACTATATAAAGGACAACACATCAGTGAAGGAAGTCTTCGATATTTTCTATTGAAGCGAGAAGCTTGTACAGTAGAGCATCTGGGACAGCAGGGGGACTGAAACGACATCTCTTGGTCAATTTATTTGAGAAGCTTTCGAATGTTTACAGTAGAATAATTAAAATTGTTAATTTTATTACTGTAATTATGCTAATTTATTTTATTTCTGATGTCATTACGTCAGATGCAATTATTCGTATGCTGTATATAATATATGATTCTTTACTGTTTGTCCCTACACGTTCATTATTTATATATCTCTAGTATTAACTTGCAAGTTGTAACCTATTCCTTCCTCTTAGTTTCGTCTAATGTAGTTTTAACTGCTATACTAAAGATTGTGTCAGTATAATTTATAAAATTTCCAGAACGTTTGTATTATTTACATTAGAATCAGACAAATTATTTTTATGCTTTACGATGAATGAGTACTGTTTACGTTTTATTTATTTTTAGCTGCATGGAGAAGGGTTTTTCTTTTTTATAAAACGGATGAGGCTCTTACCATATTCTTATCATGAAATTAACTGGCATAATGCAAACTTTCATTTAGTGACGGAAAGAAATCATAAAAGCTCCCCAGTTTTGTTTTTTTCAGTAAATAGTGCATGTGGTAATTCACTATACGGTATCACTGACAACCGTATAGAACTTGAGAATTTGGATATTCACGTACTGTGTTAGGATTAAGACATCTCATGATCGATACGAACTGCGAGCTCTTTTGCAAACAAGATATAAAAAAACAAAAAAAAAACGACGAATCGGAGAAAGAATTTTTATTCTTTACGTCTAATAAAACCAATTCAGCAAGTTTGAAAAGAATTATTTTCTCTTTACAACGGTAACTGGCCAACTGTTAGCAAACTTGTGAATATCAACCCAGTTGTGTATGAAAGAAAACCGTTACACGTATACATCCGTATATTAAAATACACCTTCAAGAATTATTCGTACAACAGTTTTTAAACAACTTTAAAAATAAAGTTGTAAGTTATGTTTAGATGTTGAAATAAAGTTCTAAATTGAATTTTGCTTTTGTACAACCCTATAAAAACATCTCGCACTCTGGACAACATGGAGCAACACTGCATAAAACGAAAAATAATTTATGTTCCATAGTATCTTGTAAAAATATAATTTTGTTCACGTTGCTGAACACGCTATACCGTTGGTTAGTGCATGAAAGCAGCTGCTATAGCGACAATAAAACTGTCCACTATGGTTGCTGTGATGGACCTTCGTTCATCGAAACATTTCCAGAGAAAGGTAACACTTCAAATATTTGTTTCAGATCTGGGCGGTTTGTAAGATATCCAAACTCTGCAGCATCAGTTTATAGTTAATAAAAACTACACATGTAGATCTTGTTTAACTGTAGTTCATATCAAAGACACGTGCGACACAATCACATATAGCCCACACAAATGAACAAATTACATTACAATTTCTATACAAAATTGGATGACGAGGTGGGGACCGAAATTATTTTATAATAGCTTTCCGCGTCATTGCTACAATGTTACAGTATCTGATCTTTATAATTGCAGTTTTCTTCGTCATTGCTACAATATTACAGTTTTGGGTTTATTTTTAACTGTATTCTGCACGTGTAATGAAAGTTCCTGTCGGACGTCAATTTTGCAAAATAAAAATAAAACTTAGTTAAGTTTTCAAACTTAACTACGAGATGTGAATACAGTATGTAAAAAATGAACAAAGTTTGATCTTTTGGAAGCTAAATGGAAACTGTGTTCAGAGAATTTGGATAGACTATGTAGGGCGGTTGTCAATGTTTTTATGGCTTTCAAACTACTGGGTCCAGCTTGGCCAGGTGGTTAGGGCACTCGACTCTTAATCTGAGGGTCGCGAGTTCGATTCTTCGTCATTATATTTTCATATATTCAAACCTCGTTTTTAGATCAATGTAAAGAGTTTCTGTATAGAAATCCTCTTTCAGCTCTGGCCTAACTGTATTAATAACACTACTTGTGTTCTTTCCATCCGTCCTTTAATAAAAATGTTAACAGTTAATGATGAGCACGTCACATTTATTAAGTGCTTACACTAGACTTTTTGTCATTAAATATACACGTTCCTCTATGCGAGGGCTCGACAAGACCAGGTAGTTAGGGCGCTCGAATCGCAATCTAGGGGCCGCGGGCTCTAATCTCCATCACATCAAGCATGTCTTTTCAGTCGTGGGAGCGTTATAAAGTTATGATCAATCCTACTATTTTTGTAAAGTAGCTTAAGAGTTGGCGGTGAGTAGCGATGACTAGCTGCTTTCCTTCTAGTCTTACAATGCTAAATTAGGGATAGCTAGCGCAGATATCTCTCGTATAGCTTTGCGGGAAATTTAAAAACAGATGAAATCTGAGCGTGTTTTTTAACCTTTCAGATACACATACATTATTTATACAAACGCTTATTTTCATACACACATGTTACTATACATCATTTACACAACACTTAATCTCGTAAACAACATGTTGCTATAGCACGTGCTGCTGATCTTATTTTCTTCTACTATTGAACTCGTTAATCCTCACCTTTGTTATTAAACCTTTTAAACATGCGTTTATCAACACCCATCAAAGCTACTAAACACCATTCCTTACATATCTTAAACACGGTGAAATATACTTCTCAAAATCATTTAAATAATATTTACTGCACTCAAATGTCATAAAAATCAACTCTAAACCTACTAAAACATAATTTCTTATAATTCACACACTCATTAAAATGATTATTAACATCTTTGAAACATACTGAGGCATAGTTTCTAACACATCTGCTAATCGCATATCTCGCCTTTCTCCGCACATCCTCAAATCCACTAAACTTATGCTCTGATACCCTCCAAAACGCAATAAATTTTCTTGATTAGAACTTAGATACAAAGTAACAAAAATGTTTCCGTTATAAACTCGACTGTGGTTACGTGTTCACAGAAATATCTAACACCATATTATATCAGCTCCAGGGATTCTGTAAAATGTACGGGACAAAGAGGAATCATGTTTAAACAGTTTTATACCATATTATGTTAGTTACAGAGGTTCTGTACAATGTACGGGAGAAACTGTAATCATGACTCAGCAGGTTCATATTTTTTGTCTTTGTGTTATGTTGTAAAAACAAACATCCTGTGCGTGCAGAGCTATTATAAACATAACTTCGTGTTACGTCTTAAGCGCCACTTGTTTCAGGGTTACTAAGTATAACATTACAATTTATAATTGCGAGTTTTATTTAAAAAGTTTGGTCATAATACAGTATGTTTTAAACACAGTCACATTAAGAGGTCTAGTATGTCTTCTGTTGTCCATGACGGACATATCAAGCTCATTTCTTGATGTAAAGAGAAGTTATTGGTTTACTAAGCAAACAGTACTAGTTATTTCTATAGTAGTATTCGACCGTCAAATGTGTGTACATTTTGGACCAGTTTTACAAGACTGGTGTATACGAATCGCTTTCAAAGAAGAAATGCTTCCAATTAGGTCATTAAGTGATGAAGATTTGGAAATAGCATGTAGTAATTATTGGTTCATTGCTGAAAAGATAACTGAACTACAATAATAGCTGTGGTTTACTTAATCAACTAGCAACTTGTCGCTTCTTCAGTAAGTCATTAAAAGTGTTCTCAGTAATCTGAATTATTAACTTCTCACTGAAATAACTCATTTTCAAACTCCAAGTTTTAGAGCGGACGAAAGATAATTAGTTATTGTCTAACCTCTGGATAACTACTTATTACACTTGAGGGTTAGTTGACGAGATTCTTCATGATTGACTGTTAACATTAGTTTTGCATCCGACTAGAAGAAGTAATCCTTGATAAATATTTACTTGTACATTCCGCTGTCTTTTTGCACGTCACCAAATGATTTGGAGATTCACGTCAGTCAACATCAAAAACACATTCCCTGTATTTTAATACTTTCTTGGCTCAGATTCCAACAGGAGTCACGTGCTATACCAGTTTAACTAAGTGACTAGATCTCTATGAAGACTGCCAGGAAGGCACTTTTTAACAACTAGACCTGTGAACAAAAGGCCGGTCCTCGGGTCGTGGGATGACCACACATTGTGTACCAAGTTTTTATTTTTGTAAATTCAGTTTTTGCATTTTTCATGTACACAGTTTAAACCAAGGGTCTGAAATACAAGCGAGTGTTCTATCAACCGAGCTAAAAGGTCTTTTAGCAGTTTCTAATATCTTAGATTATTAAACTTGAAAGTAAGATCCAGTAGCTTAGTTCACAAACATGGTTACTAGATACTTAAAGGAAGTTTGTCCCACTTTTAACTTGAACAGAATTTCGTAACAATAACGTATTTGCTAGTATAAAATATTTATTGAAAAACTCGATTAAACAATTGAATAGCGTACTTGATGTGGTATATCACTATTTACTTGTATTGGCGTGATACATTATTGTTTACTTCTATTGGTGTTGTGTATCGCTCTTTATTTCTATTGGTGTGTTATGTCACTCTTTACTTTTACAGGTATTATGTATTGTTTATTTTTTATTGATGTGGTATATCACCGTTTACTTCTATTGGTGTGGTATTGTTTTTTTTTTATATTGATGTGATGTATCGATGTTTATTGATGTGGTATATTACTGTTTATTTCTGTTACCGTCGTATATTGCTTTTTTCTTCTGTTGGCATTAAATGTGACTGTTTCTATGAGTGTGATATACCACTTTATTTCATAAGTTGTTATGTATGACGTTCCTTTTAAGGGTTGACGTATCATTTTCCTTTACGATGATATAATATTTTGCTCTTTATTTTCTTTGTTTTGGTTTATTAACATTTGTTGACTTTGTTGTGATATATTTTGTTACTTCCTTTGTTTTAATATATATTTTGTTATTTACTTCCTTTGTTTTGGTGCATGTCCTTTTACTTCCTTTGAGCGTAATTCCTAGTGTAATCTACTAGCGATATTCTGTATTTTATGTTGGGGATATGTTCTAGTGTAGTTTGCTATGGATATGCTATATGTACCATTATACAGGTATGTTGTGAGTAACATTGAGGATATTTTGTATGTGAATTTTACCGTCAGTTGTTTTTGTTTCATGGTTTTCTTGTCGTTTAAAGATTTAAAGAAAATGTTATAAATCCCCAGTGGCTCACTGATAAGTCAGAGGCATTATGACAATTTTTATAGCAGGGGTGGGTAGAGCATAAGGAGCCCATTTAGTATCTTTAAACGAACAATTATTTGCTGTATACAGCGAGAAAGAGCTATTTACAGACGTCTTGTAATCAATTCCAAATGAGGACCAGTTCGTATAAGTTTTTGTTTTTACAATAATATACCAGTAACTTGAAAGAAGCCTAGAAATCTGCGAACAAAAGACAAATATTTCTGAAAGAGGATGACAAATTACTTAAGGATATGTTTTTTTCTGTCAGTTTGTGGTACGTGCACTCCAAGAACACTTCATGGGCCTCACTGCACCGAAGAAGACAGCGGGGTTGAAAAAATGTTGATTGTTGATTCTTTCCCGAAGCACAATATAACAGTTTTGAAAATCGAGTTTAAATATAATATCGCTGTTACATAACACTAGTTGTACCATCAAAATAGGATTTTTTACGGCATAAACACACTAAACACTATTTCTTGCTTAATGACAGAAGTGGGTAATATTAACGTAAGTTTGCCTCTAAAGTGTTTTGGTTTAAACCGCAAAATTGTTTTAGATCACAGCATATTTAATTCTATGCTAATTAATACATATATAATTTATAAGACTATTCCGATTACTTTTATACAGTTCTGAGTAGAAATTTTCCACACTGTTTACATGATTCCTGATTGATTGAAGACAGGCTATTCTTAATAACAGAAGACAAAATACAGGACATTATATTTATTACATGCTAGGAAGACAGAATGCAGGGCTTCGATATTGTTACACGCTAAGAAGACAAAATACGGGGCTTCTATATTGTAACACGCTAAGAAGACAAAATACAGGGCTTCTATATCGTAACACGCTAAGAAGACAAAATACAAAGCTTCTATATTGTAACACGTTAAGAAGATAAATTGTAACACGATAAAAAGACAAAATACAGGAAGTCTATTGTTAGAGGCCAATCACGTAAAAAAAGTTTACGTTTGTGAAACAGTAAGAGGTTTAAACCTAGAATAACAAAAGAAAAGGAATATTAAAATAAGTAAATACAAATAATGAATTATTTCTTCACATATGAGACCAGAACACCAAAACTTACCCAGAACGAACAATTGTCGAAAGCTGTACCATTAAAATTGCATCGAGATCATTTCAAGGTGAAAAATGCCCTGACAAATATATTTTCTCAGAATTTCACAATCAGATGTCACGTTAGTTGTGACGACAAATGTTGTGTGAAAAATGTATTTTGTGTCACAAGTGTGGCTTAACGCCATAATTACGACCTTAATATCATTATCAAAGTTAAGGGTTAAATTGAAATAGGCTTAGCCTCTCTCTGTGGTAAAGGGCTAAGTTTCAATAGACCTTGCTTTTCTAAATGTGTAAAATCTTTAATAGTGATTTTATTGGTATTGTTATGAATGTCAAGACTTAAATAGGCCTATTTTCTATGGATTTATACCATGGGTAATATTTTTCAGGTCAAGGGTCAGGTTTAAATAAGTCTAGGCTCTTTAAGTTCCTGATATATCAGAATCAAGGTCTAAGGTAAGATTACAATAGGTTTAAGCTATCTGGATGCAAGGTACAAAGTTTGCGATACCTTAAATACTTGTGCCCTTAATAACATATAGTCCACCAATGGCACAGCGGTATGTCTGCAGATATACAACGCTAGCAACTAGGTTTCGATACATGTAATAGGCAAAGCACAGATAACCCATTCTGTATTTTGGTGCTTACCTTTCAACAAACAATTATATATATTTTCTCTTACAAATAAAATAATTCTATCACAAGTGAGATAAACCTGCCTTTTTCGCTGCATGACAAACAGATATTTAAAAGATTCACATAGAAATTGCTTTTAAACAAGCCTTTGGAAGCTATAAATAGAATCGCATTAAAAATGTCACTACATAATGTAATGGTTAAATAAACACCTTGGAACATTTTAATGAAAAACGGAATGGACTTAACAAAATGCTCACGTGAAATTCATCAATTTAAATTTTCTTTTTATCTAGTTATCCAAACTGTACCCCAAACGTGCTTTTTCCAAAAGCCAACTTCTTTTATCACTGGGTCCATACCTCATTATTTTGAAAAAGGCGCCAACGATTTCTACTACTAATGAGTATGCAGTTACAATGAAAGGTATATATTTAAAAAAAAATACACTATGTTTGGTCCAGTCAGATCTGGATATTTTTGTACAAACTCGTGTATATTCTCTCTGCCGCTAACAGTCCACTCCCTACTACATGAACACGTTGAAACTGCTGCTAACAGTTCACTACCTACTACATGTTTATATCGATGTTACTGTTAATGTTTTTCTTCTTAGTTATATACGTACTTTACTCAAGTCACTCAAATCACAAGAGATCTCACACACGTGGAGTTGTAACACTGAGTAGGTAATTGATTTCTCGTGTTGTTTTTCTCACTTCCTGTCTTATTGATTCTTTATCACTTCATGTTTACTGTTGTTCTTACTGCTTCACTTTTAAACTACCTGTTATTTTAATATGAATTAATAAAAACTTTGAACCCACAATAAAGTTATGTTTCTGAAATATATTATGGCAATAAATCATTATTATCTTCTAATCAAACCGTGTGTGTTTGTGTGTGTTTTTCTTATAGCAAAGCCACAAAGGGCTATCTGCTCAGCCCACCGAGGGGAATCGAACCTCTGATTTTAGCGTTGTAAATCCGGAGACATACCGCTGTATAAGCGGGGGGCAAATCTAATCAAACCAAAGTATCTGGTTAGAAAATAAATAAAAATAAATCCGCTAACGAACATATCTAATTATATATAAGGTTTGTTATGAATAAAATATAATTTTCAATCAACAATATATTATACCTTACTTACGGAACACACGAACTTCAGCTGTCGGTTTCAAGACTGTCTCCAATTTAATTAACAAACAAAATGGCATCGGTGTAACCACATATAAACAATATTTAAAAAAAAAACAATACAATAAAAACGCCTTGTGGCTAATAAAAACCTAGTAAACATCTCCGACAGTGTAACTTTAGAAGAACATGGCTTCAGAGATATATTACTACGACACGGTCAAGTAGCAAGACAATGTCCAGAGTACAACCATCAACAAATGGTTATAAAGATACAAAAAGAATAAATTAAATTCTTGCGATAAATATTTCGAACACTGATACTTCAATTAAAATAACGACGTTAAATGTGATTAAAATAAAAACAATATGTTATACCTACTAGGAGATGTATATATATATAACATATCTAATTTCACCTTAACTAACCCTAACAAAACATCAGGAAGTAATAAATTAAGTTGAAGATTGAACTTTTATTACATGAAGTTCGAAAAGTTAGGTTTATCTGTCTAGAGATCATCTAGACACAAGTGGCTGTATTCTACGTCTTATAGATTTTTGTAAGCATTTATTCTTTAAGTTTTTTTAGTGTGAGATTCTCACCCAGTTTACCACGTATAAAAAAATATCCTGTGCCTAAGGTTTCGGAGAAGGATAAATTAAGAAAATAGTGACATAGTACTTTCTCTGTGGTCATACTGCTATCAAATAACTCGAACACATGCACACATATATAAGATCACTGGATAAAGTGCAAATATCAGTTTATTATTTTATTAAACATACCATTGAAAAGAATCGCGACTTTAGTTAATAGGCTTATTTCTCTTTTATAATAATCTATATGCCAGAGTGATACACGACCTGTACTAGTCAAACTCACTCAGCTGGGACGAAACCATAAGAGAGCATTTGAAAACCAAAACTAAAACTTATGCATCAGCTGTTCCTAAAGGCCAATATATAACGATATTAGAAATGAACCTCATAACTTATTTTTTTTAGGTCTTACATGCGTTTGTATATATTTCTCTTATATTTGTTTACTTATACATGTATTTGTCTGGTTGTTGCATAGCACAATTAATTAAGCAAACTTGCCTTCTCTATTTTAGAAGAAAAACAAATGTAACCGAAACAGAAAGAGGATTTATTGTTTCAAACAAACGTAGTGGCAAACGTAAGGAAATGATTTACTTTTTCAAAGATACACGTAGCGATATACCTAAGGAGATGATTTGATAACGTGCTAGATGACATAGCCTGACATGGCCTTATTGTTAGGGCGCTGGATTAGCCTTCTGCGAGTGGTGGGTTCTGATCTTCGACATACCTGGAGGTGTTAGGAAGTGAGAGTCAATCCTATTATTCGATGGCAAATGAGTTACTCAAGAATTGGCGGTGAGTGGTGTTGATTAACTGCCTTCCCTCAAATCTATCACTGCTAAGTTCGAGACGGATAGCGCAGATAGCCCTTGTGTAACTTTGTGTGAAATTCAAAACATATAAAACCAAATGGCATAGCGACATACTTGAAAATATTCAACTGGGTGACATTTATCCTTTCATTAAACTTGGACTAAGTTATTCATGCTTCTATATTGTTTTACCCTTTCTTTTCAGTCATTTTTTATGGTTTCTTTAACACAGCAAATGAGACGCCTTTCAAATATACATTTCTTTATTTTCTTTTTTATCTTTTGCGTTTTACGTTGCGAATATTTCTCTAGATTCCGAAAAAGCGATACGTTTCATTGTTATTTAATATGTGAACAGTCTTTTGTTTAAGGTAAACATCCCTTCTTTGCTCAGTGATGGATGAAGACATGATGTATTAAACTTTATCGATTTTTGTGAACAGTAGTCTTACATTGGACTCATAGATGTCACTCATTTTAACGTACATAGTCAAAACTGCCAAGAGAACAAATATTCAATATGTCGATATTGTAATATGATATTAATGAAAACCTCAAATTTAGTGACATTTTTGACGAGACGAAAATCTAAAGATACACCTCACTAATCATTTGAAGAGACTGATTTTGTTCGTTGATTTTCCTAGTAAGGAATTTATATTGCTCCATATTCTGTAAAATAGATAAACTGAAAACTGATATTGGAGCAGGGTCTTCCATTGTTTTGTAATATCTACAATAGCTAACTTAACACCTGGTATTGTATAGGAATCTTGTTAATTATTGCCAGATTAAGAGACGCACCTGTCACTTTTACTTACTACCACATTAAGAAATAAACCTGTCCTTGTTACTTACTGCCAGATTAAGAGACACACCTGTCCTTGTAACTTACTGCCAGATTAAGAGACACACCTGTCCTTGTTATTTACTGTCAGATTAAGAGACACACCTGTCCTTGTTACTTCCTGTCAGATTAAGAGACATACCTGTTCTTGTTATTTAATATAGCTGTTGTAATAACTCCAGAAAACATTATTCATTAGCTTATTTTAAACTATTTGTGTTTTTCTCTTCTCTTTGTTTTTCAATAGACACGGATTTTAGGTTAATTGGATGAGAAATAAACGAAACTACTACTGGTAAGTTGTTGCTCTGGCCATTTCAGGATTCCTCTCTTGGAATTCTTTTTATCAAATTGTTTTATCAACGTTTGTTAGCCTGTTTCTAAATGTGTATGGGCCTAACGTCACAGAAATTAAAACTAAAACCTAATCTTGTATCTCGCAATGAGTGAAAAATAAAAACAAAACAAAATAACTACATATAGTTTTGGTCAGTAGGATTAAAGAGATGGTAATAAAAATATAACATTGCTTATGTAAGGTACTATTAATGATTTTATTAATAAAAATAAAAAATTCTTTATCATTCTATTTATAAATAGGTAATAACCGTGTTTTTTAAACTTTTATGGAGCTTATTATGAGGAATTTACTTAAAAATATAATTATTTATTACATATAAATATAATAATACAAAATTTTACTAGTCATTCCATTTACTCAACATTCGACTTTACGTTTTTCTCAGGTATCTATAATTTATGTTATGAATTCTATCAATCAAATTAATACTGGATAAGTTTGAGAGAAAGCAACTAGTTCACAGCCTCACGAACAATTATAATACAGTTGTTGTATTTATCATCACTCTTAAAATACACATACAGCCCCAGTCTTGGAATTTGTAGTTTAGCATGCTAATCACTAGCTTAACACAAAGGAAACGTACATTAATTTTTATTAAATGTTCCAGCAGCTTCTGTCTTATAGATTCACGTGTGCACACATTTCTACTCAATTAGGGGAGCTTAAAAGTTTCACAAAGAGCCAATTATAGGAAGTTGACGGAAACAGAACATTAAAAACAATATTATATTTTTATATCTTGTTAAAGTATCGGAATAAATAAATTAGGCCCAGTAAAAGGCAGATTTGCTTATCTAAAATATCTTTGCATATATATCTTTCTTGTAAAAATTAACATTTCACGTTATGCTGTTTTTATTTATGAAGTTTCACAGTCGTATTGAGATAGTAAAGATTATTAACTAAAAAAAATATATTTGCATATGTTTTGCTAAAACATTAGGCTTACAACTAAACCTCTTTAAGAATACTTAAATTACTGCGTGACAACGAGAAGGTAAAAAAATAATTATTTTCTTCCTTAATTAAGTAATTTGATTTGTCTTAGTTTAAATGATACTCAATTCATTTTAAAATAAAATGGTTTGTTTTCTTAGTGCTATGTTAAAATGATACACAATTCAGTTTATAATAATTTCGTTTGTTTTCGTAGTGCTATGTTAAAATAGTATCCAATTCATCTCAGAGTACTTTTTGTCTTCTTAGCTCTATGTTAAAATGGTAACTAATTCATCTTATAATATTTTTTTTTTGTTTTCTTAGCGCTATGTTATATTGGTTGTTTAAGATGGTATGTAATGCGTCTTAAAGTATTCTGTTTCCCAAGTGCTCCGAAAATATATGATGAATGTTCTTATTTTGTTTTTCTCATTGTTATGATTTCAGTTGTTTAAATGTCACCCAGCACCTTTAGAAGTTTTTATTCACTCTTATTGCTTTGAATTTAGTTGTTGAAATGACACCACTTTTGTCTGAAATATATATCTTATCTTTATAATTGTTTGACTTTTCGTGTCTTTCTTGTGTTGTCGAGGAAGTATTGGAATTTCTTCTCGATAAAAATGACGAATTGTTTCCTGAAGTGTATTGTCACTACTCTTGGCAATAAGGCGTTGTTTAGGCCAAGAGTTCCTAACTATTTAGATGTCGAGGCTCACTACTTAATTGTATTGAAGATCTTCGTCATAAACCTAGCGACGACACTGCGAGCTAAAACGTTACTCAAGTATAGGAATGTGAATTTAAGTTGAAACAAAGTATTAAGTTATTCCTTAATTAATGTCTGATTTTAGGTTCAGAAAAAGAGAAAGGATTCCAAACACTTTTAATGTTATTTAATCAATAACTTATGTTCCATTATTATTAATTACTTCCTGCCAACGATTTATAAGCTTCTGAATGCTACTTCTATAAAATTATTGGGGTTTGGAGGAAAAGAATGTAGAGAAAATAGATTTAACATCTTTATGTGTTCCAAGCTCTTTTCTATCAAGATAGTTCTGCAAACGTCGAAGTAGATGATAATCAGATGGGGCAAGGTCCGGAGGATAAGGAGGATATGGAAGTTTTTACAAGTAAAGCTCTTCAATCTTTGCTGCATGGGGCCGTGCATTATCCTGGTGTAGTACAACACCTTTACGATTGATAAAAGCAAGCCTCTTTTCTTTCGATGCAACATTCAAGTGTTTTAACTGTTGACAATAGAAGTCTGATGTAATAGTTACACTTAATGGCAGCAACTCAAAGTGGATTACATCAACAGTATCCCACAAATGCTTAACAAGACTTTCCTAGGGTGGAGGTCCATTTTGGGCCGTGCTTTAGCCAGGTTACTTGCACTGAGCCATTGTCTTCGGCGCTTAACACTTTTATAAAATATCAATTTTTCATCTCCATTCACTAACGTGTCCAAAAAAATGAGTTACCTTCACGAGAGCTGCTCTAAGGTTGGCTTGTGTCAGATCATAGGGGACCCATTTTCCAAGTTTTGACACCTTTCCAAGCTGTTGCAGATAAGTTGAATGGGTTGAATTAAGCGTCTGTGCTAGCTAATCAACTGTTAGAGCACAATTTTCATCAAATGCAGCCAGAAGCAAGGCATCAATGAACTCAACAGGACGATCTGAATGTGGCGCATCACTTAAGCTGTCGTCACCTGATCTGAACTTCTGAATCCACCTTCGAAATTTTTTTCATTGAGAAACTCCACAGCATAAACACCTTGAATGTTTCGTGTAGTTTCTGCTGCAGTATTTCCTTTTTTAAACTCATAAAATATTATATGTTTAATGTGCTCCTCAAACACATCCATCTTCATAAGGGTTTATTTGATTAATGATCTGAAAAAATTGAGTTAGGTTAGTTTATTTTATTTGTCTGAACATTTTTATACACGTCCTACTGCATATTTTAGTCATTAAAGCATTGTACAAAGAAAGAAAATATGATGTACTTTCTGTATTAAATTTTCGGACATTACTTATGGGATGGCCTGATACTTACATACCAGCCTGTGTGAAACTTGGTCTTTCTTACCGTTACACAGTTTACTCAAATTAGGAATGACGCACCACTCTTTTAACCTTCCAATATTTTATGGTTTAATATATACATAAAAATGTATTAAATATTGAAAATAGTTATGAAAGCAGTGAATAAAATAGTTAGAAAATGGAAATATTATAGGACTGGTTTTTCTTTACTTTATGAAAGTGAACTGAGCTAGAATAAGTTTAGCTTGTCTATACTTTGTATTTTTTTTATAAATGGCTGCCATCCTATGAATTAGACAGTGCCACGGCAGAATAATATTAGTAAACGTACAGTTCTCAGTAGTATTGTGATAAGCACTTCTTCAGGCAACAAGTTAATGTGAAAACTTACACTTAATGTTACGGACCCTGTGAAGAGGTTATGTGAAACAGATAGTTTTGAAACGGTCGAAATACAAAACTCAAACTCTTCAAAAGTAATATTAGGTAAATTAAAACGTACTGTTACGTGATCCAAAACAATTCAATAGAGGTACTGCCATTGACCTACACCTAGCTTGTATGTACAGGAGGAAATGCTGCCTTCAGAACAGTAAGATACAAATTGTCACTTAAAACTACTGCTTCTGTGAAATAACCAAGCTACAATGCTGAAATGGACACTTGGCAGCCAAAAACGTTTGGCAGACCTGGAGAGGATAGATTTACAAATGTATCAAATTGTTTTGTAACACTAACACAGACTTGAAAATTTAAATTTCATAAAGGTGTTTTGGTTTTAATAACGGATTTTTCCATAATTCAGTTACGCATATTTTAAAAATAATATTTTTTTTTACAGATACAGAATAAACAAACAACTCTTAATTAGATCAAATTATTATTTCATTTACCACAATGAAGATATTTTTTATTATTATGTTTGGGTTCTCGAACCTTTTGTGTGTTTGTTTGTTTTGGAATTTCGCACAAAGCTACTCGAGGGCTATCTGTGCTAGCCGTCTTTAATTTAGCAGTGTAAGACTAGAGAGAAGACAGCTAGTCATCACCACCCACCGCCAACTCTTGGGCTACTCTTTTACCAACAAATAGTGGGATTGACCGTCACATTATAACGCCCCCACGGCTGAAAGGGCGAGCATGTTTGACGCGACCGGGATGCGAACCCGCGACCCTCAGATTACGAATCGCACGCCTTAACACGCTTGGCCATGCCGGGCCGGTTCTCGAACCATCGATAAGACTCTTACGTCGCGATTGGTTTAGAGAAATCTATAGCCAGTGTTGTCAAATTGTTAAGCACACAATTTAATCTAGTTTCAATGAAAATGGTTCATTTTTGTAAAAGTACATACCAAGTTTTGTGAAGAAACCTTTACGTAATAGAAAAAAAATGAATATAGTTTTCGGATTCAGGGTACAGGAATTAGTGTAAAACATGTAAGAATGTCAAGACACTAAAACTATCGAAGGCGTGTGTAATTTCATCTATGAAATTTTTTTTGGTTTTGAATTTCGCGCAAAGCTACACTAGGCTATCTGCGCTAGTCGTCCCTAATTTAATGCGTAAGACTAGTCATCATCACTCACAGTCAAATCTTGGATTACTCGTTCACCAACGAATAGTGGGACTGACCGACACCATAATGCCTCCACGGCTGAAAGGACGAGCATGTTTTGTGTAGTGGGAATTCTACCCCACGACCCTCAGATTACGAGTCGAGCGTCTTAACTATCAAGCTACGCCGAGCCTCCTATGAAAGAGAAAGATATCACGATTAAATCACATGTACATCGAAGCGAGCTAAGAGATCAATAGAAGCGTGAAAAGTGTTTCAGCTGTGAAGTTAGAGATATACTCAAAACTGATGATATCCTGACTGCCGATAGGTACAGGCAGATTCTACTTCATCATGTTGTTCTCTCAGACCCAAGACATGTTGGGCAGGAATTCATCTTCTAGCAATAGAGTGATCTCAAGAAAGCAGCAAATGTGGTGAAATGATACCAGAGTTAAAACTAGACCCTTGGAGTATAAAGTCCAGATATTAATATTATTAAGA
Organism: Tachypleus tridentatus; assembly: GCF_004210375.1. Lineage (NCBI taxonomy): Eukaryota > Metazoa > Arthropoda > Merostomata > Xiphosura > Limulidae > Tachypleus > Tachypleus tridentatus. The sequence continues at coordinate 69,863,223 of NC_134833.1, read as the reverse complement.
CAGTTTGAGCTTATTAAGATATATAAACAGTGCATGTTGATGGGCGAGGCGTCAATTATGAGATCAAAGGTCAAGAAACCTATTTAAGTATAATAAGAGAAAATGATATAGTAGTATAACTATGATAAAAAGGTAAAGTGGACTAATATTACGTAATATATATGCGTTTGTTTTATTTTTATTACGTATTCTATAAATAGATTTCACCTCATGCAAAGACACCCTTGGGGTTATAAAATTTAATTCGAATGACCATTTTACTGTTATCATTTGTTTGTAACGATCATAAATAACTACTTGTTTATACCAGAAATATAAAAATGTATTATTATTCCTAAAAATGAAAACTAAATAATTTATTAATATAAATAAATTGAAATATGCAAACAAATAAATGAAAACTAGATCAAAACAAACAAATATTATTTTTATAAATTTTTTTCTTTGTTTAATTTAGTTTTTTTTTATTGAATACAAGTTCTTACAGAAACATTTCACTGAATCCAATACTTTTATATTAATCAAAATCTAAACGGGAAGTGAATAATGTTTTGATAATATATGTATTTTTTATCTATATTTAGAAAAAAAAACAATATGAAAGTTATCGAATAAACGTCACTTTTCAATCTTTATCAACATATCTCTCTAGGATAAAAGGAGTAATTTGTTATCTGGCTTGTCCTTTTTTTTTGTACTTTTTCACTTGAACAGCTATATCTTCTTGTTCGACGTAAAATAGTATTTGGGAAAGCGCCATCTGGACAATGTAAGTCCAATAAAAAGGAGAGTCATGTCGCAGACAGGAAATAGGAAGTAAAGCGCCCTGGGATACCAATGTATAGAATTTCTTATCTACCAGCCGAAAAAACATATATATACTTATATCCGGTCTTCTATTTTTCTCTTTTTTTTTTACATCTCAAAATACATTTTATGATCTCTTTATACAAAACTTTTTTGCACACTTTATACAAAAGTCGACAGTAATGACTTGACTTGAAGTGTGGTTTATAAAGACTAAGCCATGAACCAGGATTTAGAGCCAAGTGTGTGAATGAAAGAAGTAAAAATGTCGCAAAGAACGAATTGTTCAGAGCTAAACTAGCTAAAAGAATACAAGATTTAAAGTTTAATGAAAACTTTGGACTCTGAATACTTCCTTAAAAACACGTTGTAAACCGCCTGCTTAACGTGTTATTTTAACTAAAAACTATTTAATTTAACATTATACGAACATAAAGTTCACTTTGACCCTCCACTAAAGCTCTTGAGTGACTCAGTGGTAAACTCTAAAATCTGGGATCCAATTCTCGCGACAGACAGTACAGACAGCCTATTGTGTAGCTTTTCGTTAATTAAACAAAATCTCCACTAAAATCCTCTTGGAATTTGTTGGTTTTTAAGCTCATTTAGACACGTGAAAATTGATGGGTTAAGGAACTCTGAAAAAAAATAACCAACAGGTCTAAATCACACACTCGTATATGGTACTGTGTAAAAGTGTTAGGACAAAGTCAAAAATTATATTTCAGGTTACTTTCAAAGAACAATGGAAGGTAAATCTCAAGTAAAATATCAATATTTTATTATTCTTTACATTTATTACAAGAGAAACTCAGTAGAAGTGCTTGAGTTCAGCAAACAGTTAATACTATGTGTCCCCCTTTTGTTTTAATAACCGCAGACAGTCTTTTACGTATTATTGCAAGATATTTAAATCAAAGCGTTCTTTGATCTTACTCCATATATCTTTAATAAACTCCTCTAAAATTTCTTTGGAAGTAATTTTTTTATTTGTCAAGTTTTTAATCCATTAAATCGTAGATGTGTTCAATTTGGTTAAGATATGGAGGCCATTGGATCACTTGAATGACTCCAGCAGTTTCTTTGTTAGTTAAGTAATTTCTGCATAGGTTGGATGAGAGTTTGAGGTCATTTTTTTCTTGACAGTAAAATTCTTTCTCAATAATACACAAGCCACTGGATATACTCTGATGGATCAGTATCTGATGGTACTGACATTTGTCCATTATTCCATATATTTTTCAAATATCTCCTCTTGTCTTAGCATACCCTTAACCCTCACTTCAACCATCACACTGCCGCCCTCATGTTTTATGGTAGGTGCTATAATTGAAATAACTATCTTTCACCTATCTTCCACCGGTCATTCCAACTACGCTTTGAACCAACTATTTCAAACCTGGACACATCCGTCCATAACATCCTTTTCTAATCATCAACAGTCCAGGTTTTGTACTTTTTATCAAATTTCAGTCTCTTGGCAATATTAACTGCTACACAATTCTCGTTGAGTCTTTTCGGTACTGTAGATCTGGACACTTTTCTCTCATTTGGTACATGGCTCATTATATCAGTGGCAGTCTTCCTTCTATCCCGAAAGCTGAATAAACGAAGAGATTTAACATAAGTGTCACTAAGTTCAGGTTTTCTACCTTAATATACAGTATTAAACACTGTTTTTATCAAGGTTCATTTGTGGAGTGGTACTAAATTGATTTCTTCTGGCATATATCGGTACCATATGCTAGCTCCTTACCAGCTTCTTTCTATATAGTAGACATTGAATGGGATACAATTACATTTATTTCAGACCCTAACTTTGATCAGTATGTTCATTCAAGCAGAACCCTTATGACATGCCCTTGATACAAATATATGGGAATTCCAGTGAATGATAAATATTCTCACCATGGCTCATTTAATCGTAAAGAAGGAACAGTGAAGCATTACCATAGTGTTAACATTTACATTCTGTAATGGCATGGAAGTATTAGTCTCATGAAATAGAAAGAATGAGAACATATTTTCTTGTCCTAACACTTTCGTACATTGCGTTATAACTTCGAAATGCACAATGGGTTATCTGCTATGTCCACCTTAGAAATCGAATCTCGAATTTTAGCGTTATAAGTTATTAAGTTTACAACTAAGTCGCCAGGGGATGATTTAAAAATATTAAAATATTTAAGAATACCAGTTTTAAAATTTGCTTAAAAACACATTTTTCTACTGGTTTTAATTAGTGTTTCAATATTATATTTCTTTCGTTTGATTTTATAAACAGTATTGGCCACAGTTTTTAGTATTTAGATTTAAAAATTAAAATAGTTGATAATGATATCAATATAAATATTTTTGATAAAAGAAAATATCTTGTTTTCCCAATATATGGTTTACCCTGTTTTAATAGCAATGTACCATACTCTTCTGTTATAAGCATTATAAATTCAAAATTATTCAGATTTTGTAAAATTTGTAATAAACCGCACATAGATGCTTGTTTATAGTATGAAAATTGGTAGTTATGGTGAATTTAACGGGTGGTGGTTGGGAATTATATTAGTTAGTTAGATAACTTATCTGGACCCTTCATACTGGTATAATTTGTCTATTGTGCTACTAATTAGTGCCTTATCACCATAATGGGGACCGGAATGTCAACTTCAGGAAGTAAGTTCAGTTACATTACTGATCCCCAAGTGGTAATATCTTGTTATTTTTTATTTTTCTTATTTTATTATTCCTTACTTTGGTAAAAAGTCACCTTCCCACAACTGTCTGTAGACAGTGAAGGGTGATATATATATATGTATATAATGGGACATTGTGAACTTGAGCACTCACATCTCGCTCTCCTAATTTCTATTCCCTTTATTATTTAATTATGCTTTATGTGAGGCTCGCAAACTGAGGTTAAGACATATAGACGGTGTATCCCTACCACAATGTGGGTCATACGTCACCTCCAAAACTTAGGGTTCATCTTATATCCCTCATTATAGCCTGTATCTTGAGGATCCTTTCAATTGGTGCAGCATTTTTTATTTTCGTTTGGGCTTATTTTTGTTTATAACAAACTAATATTAGTCATAGTTTTGGATTTTCTGTTTATAACGCAATCTTTCCTTTTGATTATGTTTTATTTTACTTGACACTTCAGTATCAATACTCTCTCTGCATATGTATCATAATTTTGATCAAGCATGTTATATGCTTTTTACTGTGGATGTCCCTTGATGGGAGAGCGGCCATTTTACGCACTTACAACGCTAAATTCCAGGGCTTGATTCCCTGTGGTGGACACAATAGGTAGTGCAATGTGTCTTACTTTGCTCGAAAACAAATTAATATTGCGAGTATGATACGGATGTGTTAAATAGTATACAGATTTAGGCCTAACAAAAATTTCCTAAATTGATTGAATGTCATGAGATATTATTAAGATTATGCATGAAAATATCGCTGATAACTCAACTAGTAAATCGGTGCCACTTGTTTGTTCGTTCATTTATGAACACCTGCGTAAAGCAAATTCAGGGTTATCCGAGCTAACCTTCTCAAATTTTAAATAACAGACAAGAGGGAGAGGGGGCAACTAGTAATCATCAGTATCTTCCAACTCTTGGGCTCAGCCTTGCTTTTCGGAATAACGAAGTTTGACCTTTTTATAACGCAAAGGTAGAAAACTTGCCCTCAGTTTGACAGTTAGGACGACGCTCTCATCTTATTAGAACAATACTAATCTCTGAATACATATTTGAATCCTGCAATTGCAACACAAGGAAGGAAAATAGCTCAAAAATGTATTTTTAAACCGAGAATAAATCATCAAATTGCTGTATTTCGTTGATTAAATGAAATTCAGTTTTCCTCTGGGGAAGAAAGTTTAAATCTCATAAACCATAGGATTACAGTATTTCATATAATTGTATTTGAGAAACTCAATTATTCAACTGGTTCCAGACAGACATTACAAGGTTCGTACAAAATAAAGATAGCCTTTAACGGTCATTAAATGATCACATTATACAATGCGATTACGCTATTTATTTTCCTTTTTTTAAATGGATAATATTGCTCTTAAACATTGTACAGAAAAAAAATTCAGATATTATCTTATAACGATAAAAGTTTCGATAAGTTTGAATTTAAATAGAGACAACCTATTATCTGACTGACTTAGCTAAAAAAAAACCACCAACATTCAGTCAAAATCAAAATATTACTAGGAAACAGATCAAACTGTGGATCTAGGAAAAGACGGAAAATTACGTATTGATAAAGTTCGGTTTATGAAAAGTAAAATAGACAAGTTCTTCATAACCTAAATAAACTTGTTAGAAGTGAATACGGACAGTAAATGATAGCCATCTATTTCACAGCTAGAATATAAACATTTGTTTCTCTGTCTACATGTTTACTCTTCTTGACTGTAAAATAAAACAAATCTCACTATATACATAATGAATGTTACAGTTCGTTCACACGGTAAGCAAATGATTTTCTTCCATTATTGTTATTTAAATAGTAAACGTTTATTTCTAAGACTGTACATATAATTATATTTACAATGGTAACTTGTACCTAGCTAGTTTTATCTGTTATAGACTAACGATAAGATAGCTTAATAATGTATCACTCTATATTATGTATTGTTTAAAAAGTAACTCGTGCCTTACTGTATTTTATCTGCTATGGTATAACAGAGTCAATCGGGTACATAAGTGATTACAGATAAAATAAAAAGACGTATTGTGTATGTGTATATTCTTTATGTGAATGTATTTTCTACTTTAGTCTTCTTCCTATTTGTCAGTGACACTGCCTTGATGTGTAGGCTATGATGGACCAATTAATTATAATGCCACGTTTCTTCCTCATAATGAACCACGTCAATACGAGTAGACAAAACGAACGTTTTGAACACTTCGAGAGCGGCCGGTAGTTGGATAAGGAATTTTATCAAATGTCGTTTCTGAAACTTCATTATCCAAACGTTAACTTTTTGCCTCGGTTGGAAGATAAGTTGTCTATCATAATTGTATCACTTACATTTTTCAACGACTTCAGTGAAAAAACCTAATAAGGCTTCGTCGCTTCAAGTATTGGAAAAGCCCTCTTTTTATGTATTTTACTAATATATTTATTTCCGATAGAGTTCTGCTTTAAACACGTTGTTGACGATCCAAATTCCTCTTCAAGAACTCGTAACTTCTTCCTTTTTTTCTTTGTAATAATAATAGGATCAACATCGCTGATGTGTGAAAATCTAAGATGTACTAGATTAAATAAGAGTCGTTAGTTATGTACGTTTAGTTAGGGAAATTCTGTAAAACACGAGAAGACTCGGAAAGTAAAGAAACAACAAATGAAAATGAATTTCTCCGACCTAAATTGACTTTTATAAACTATGTGTCGGAACAAAATGTGTCTGTTGATACCGACAAAAAGTGACAGGTAACAAACTTTGGTAATTGTTGTTGAGACAACGTTAAAGACAAAGGGTGATGAAGTATTTAATTTATTTCCATACACAATCGCCCCTAGTGGCACAGCTGTGTGTCTGCGGAGTTACAACGCTAGAATCCAGTTTTCAATACCCGTTGTGGGCAGAGCGCAGATAGTTGTGTAGTCTTGTACTTAACTTCTAAACAACAAGAACGCATACAAAAATTTTTATTAGTAATATGTAACTATTCACTGCTAAATTAAGGACAGCTGGCGCATATTGCCCTCGTTTAACGTTGCGCAAAATTCAAACCAAAATCTAAATTTCTCCTATTTAAAATACCCACCTGAATTCCTTTAAAAACACACATTATCTTCAAAACTCCCAAGCTTAAACCTTTGTGTTTATATCACAAATTCGACTTTCTCCAATTTGTTCTTCTTTCTGCAAGGAGGGTAATACTAGTCTGGGCTTCCCCCCCACACTTTTCTTTCAAGGGAAGACTAATCCCTCAATCAGACTTTTCGAAAGGTCAATCTCTTTTATATATTACTGAGTTATTTTGCAAAAACTTCTATCACGTTTTTTTGTTTTATTTTCAGTAAAAATAGACCTTTGGTTTATGTGAGAATTGTTTTGATAATTTTCAACTTTGTGTTTTGGTGGAAAAGGTAAATCTAATTTGATGTTTTTGAAAATATACATTTCAGCAAATCTTTTAAACCTTTGTATAAGTATCAAAAATTTGACCACCCTAGACTTTTTCTTTCTCTTATGGAATCTCTAAACCTAACATAGGCTCTCTGGTGGTTCAACAGTAAGTCTGAGGCTTTGCAGTACTAAATATCTGATTTCGATACCTGTGATGGTCAGAGTACAGATAACCCATTATGCTCAACAGTAAGCAAGCCCAATATGCACTTTGGAAATAAAAATAGCCTTTTCATTAAAAAGTCCAAGCTTATGTGTTTTCGTTGCAATTTTTGTTTTGTAGGAATGATAAATTGGTTGATGGGTGTTCAAAGATTTCCTTTCTTTCATTTTGCAGAAATTTTTGCATTAAAGTTAAATAAATAATATTTGCGACATTTTACAAATTTCATTTTTGTGAGTTTAATCCCGTTTTTAAAGAACAAAATTAATCCTTGAGGGGTTTGGTGTTTAATTAAACCTTCTGATTTTTGATATTTTTTCGAAATTCTGTTCTCCTACAACTGCTTCTTTTGTAGGATACACAAAACCTAGCCTTCAAAAATCTTTCAGAGAAATTTCCAAGGTTTAAATCTTGTTTTTCATTACAATATTGACGTTTTCAATGTTGTTGTTTTTTTCTTTTCTGAAGGTTTTATGAGAAAATTAATTTACTAGAAATCACTGGTTGGGTTTAAACAGGAGACAGTTAAAATTCCGAAAAAAAGTTGTTTTAAACCCGAAATTAGCTTTATTTGTACCGACAAAGATAAACAAAGTAAAAATGGATCTGAATAATATTAAAATGTTAAGTCTTGGTAGTTTGGAAAATTGTTTCAAAGTTCAAAATAAATGTATTTCTCCTGCAAAGATAATTGAAAATGATATGTGGTGATTTTGCTAAAATCACCACAACCATTGGAGTTTGGACGAAAAATTCAGGTTTTGACAAAAGAAACTCTAAATACTATAAATTAATGATATTTTGAGCTCCCAAACGAAGAAATTTCATAGTAGTCAAATTTCTGTGGAATTTACATAAGATACTTTGCTAGAACACTAAAACTGAAACCTTTGTATTTTTGTGATTATAATTCACTTGTCATTATTTCTAGCAAAATAAGACAAATCTGAAAAAGGTAAAAATTAGATTTTTAAAGTTTGTAATTTTGGTTGATTTAAAATGTTTTGGTATACTTTGAGTAAATTATGTTCCCAAAATAACTAAGATAGCCAAACTATCGTTAGGTAATGAATGTTTCGTTCAGCTATAGGTAAGTAATTTTTTGTGTTTGTTTTCTGAGGAAGAATAGTCAGTATTTCAACAAATAAATGAAACATAATATTATGTGTTTCTAGATTTATAACGTTTATTTAAAAATCCATACAATGTTTTATTCTGTTAAAAGGGGAAAGAATAGAAACAAAGCTTAAGGGGTAGAAGGATGAAGTTTTAAAGATGGTGGTAATTTTTGTTCGAGTTGATAACATAGTTTAATTTATCGGATTTTTCGTGTCAGCAATGATGCACATTTAGACATAAGATAATTAATTTCTTCTTTTGTAGGAGAAAGGGTCAATTTGAAGTTAGTCAAACATTTGGGAGAAATTATAATTTCCCTTTCTTCCCTTATAACGACTTTTTTTGTGACAAAAGTTACATAATATCAAGACTTTCTTTTGGTTGTGTAGAGAAAATGGATTCTCTAATTTCTAAAAAATTGTAATTATTTGAAGCAAAAGAAAGACAACTTAAAGTAGATCCATGTTTCTCATAAAAATCACGTCAAGGCTTTAACTCTTAGTTCTTGTAAGACTCCATGTATAATAGGTAATATATCTGATGGGGAAAAAAGGTATCTTTTTGGGTTGTTTGAGCGTTCCCCAAAAATATGTGAAGGATAATTTTTATTCTCTTTTTAAAGGCAATGGATTTTTATATATTTTATAACTGTGTAAGCATGCCTGAATTTAATCTCCCTCTACTGGCTCAGCAAAATTCTATAACTAAAAAATATCAGGTTTTGATAACCGCTCGTAAACTCAAGTAAACGTTTAAAAATAACAGTCATCAGAACTTTCATTGTGAGGAAATGGCGGTTTCGCTGACGAAGTTGTTGATTTGTGTAATATGCCAGAAAATTCGTTTTGCTTCTGCTACGAATATGAATATGGAAATAAAGTTTCAGAATCTGTATTATTATCCTGTAATTTCAAGGACTTCTTTCATCAAAACGTTTGACGCAGTTATTCCCGAAACATAAACTCCCTTTTGAAACATCGTAAATTGTACTTTCTGAAAATGAATGCTCTAAATTAATGGTATTTGTCCAAGAGTTTGACCACTTCTCCTCAAATTTCCGCTAAAATAAAAAATATAAAACAGAATCAAGTGTACAGCACACAATAACCGAGTCTATCTTTTCGATAGAAGAAATAAAATTGTAGCAAAATGCTTTAGTTGTAATTTGCTGAAAGAAAGGCGTAGATTAAAACGTTTTATAGTTACAGTACAAGCCACTGTAAGTATAAATGTAAAATTAGTTATTTATTCGTTAACCTGCCAAAGAAAGCCAAAGGTGGGTCTCATGGTTTCTTCTCATATCGTGAAGTAAGTCCACAACTTGAAAATTCTGTCCAGAGGTGTGTCCTAATAAACAACTTAAAAGAAACCACATGTTATCGCAAAGTTAAATTTATCAAAGTCGAAGATAATCAAAGAGAGAAAGTATGTTAAATAAATATTGCTTTTATGAGATTGAACTTCTTTAAGATTTTGTTTTTAAGACTTTAATCCTACTCAATGACATCTCAACTCTAGATAACAACCTGTTTATTATATCTGTATTAAGTCCATCAATAGTATCTGTTTATTATATCTGTATTAAGTCCATCAATAATATCTGTTTATTAGTTCTGTATTAAGTCTATAAATATTATTTGTTTATTAGTTCTGCCTTGAGTCCATCATTACTATCATTCTATTAGTTCTGTCTTGAGTCCATAATTACTATCTCTCTATTAGTTCTACCTTGCGTTCATCGGTACTATAATTCAATTAGTTCTGTCTTAAGTCCATTATTACTATCTCTCTGTTAGTTCTGCCTTGAGTCCATCAATTGTATCTGTTTATTAGTTCTCCCTTGAGTCCATCAATAGTATCTGTTCATTTGTTCTGCCTTGAGTCCATCCTTGCTATCTCTCTATTAGTTCTGCTTGAGTCCGTTAATAGTATCTATTTATTGGTTTAATATTAAGTTCATAAATAGGAAGATTATCTTACTCCCATTCATGTCCACATTGTACAGTAATATTATTGTTACACCTGTACATTTTACAGTAGTATTGTTGGTACACCTATACGTTGTACAGTAATATTGTTGTTATATCTGAACATTCTAAAGTAGTATTTTTGTTACACTTGTATATTATACAGTGATAGTGTTGTTACACTTGTACATTGTATAGAGATAGTGTTGTTACACCTGCACATTGTACAGTAACAGTGTTGTTACACCTGTACTTTTTACAGTGGTATTGTTGTTAACCTTGTAGAGTAGCATTGTTGTTACACCTCTACTTTGGACAACAATATTGTTATTTGTTTGTTTGTTTTTGAATTTCGCACAAAGCTACTCGAGGGCTATCTATGCTACCCGTCCCTAATTTAGCAGTGTAAGACTAGAGGGAAGGCAGCTAGTCATCACCACCCACCGCCAACTCTTGGGCTACTCTTTTACCAACGAATAGTGGGATTGACCGTCACATTATAACGCCCCCACGGCTGAAAGGGCGAGCATGTTTGGCGCGACCGGGATGCGAACCCGCGACCCTCAGATTACGAGTCGCGCGCCTTAACACGCTTGGCCATGCCGGGCCTATTGTTGTTACACCTGTACTTTCTCATACAGTCTAGCCTAGACAGTAATATTAGTTAGTATAATTTCAATGCTGCTAGTGTATTCTTTCAAATTCACGGTCAAAAAGTAATAAAATTCACAAAACTTATTCATAGGGTCCAAGAAATGTAATTAATGTAAAATCAGATGATTTAATTACACTCTTGTAACTAGCTACAGCCCCACAACAAAAATTAATTTTTTTAAATATCAGGTACGTTATTTACAAGTGTTCTACACCATACCACTCATTCCAAGAATAGGAATCGAACAGAGGCTAAGAAAATCACGCAATGAACGTAACCACCTAGAAAACATTTAAAATATCAGATGTTTGAAACTGAAAATATCATGAAACGAATTATAGTGAAACTGGGAAACCCTTTTTTTTTCTGTCTTCCGTAGAACTATGACTTAAGAGAATTTCAACGAATATTGAATTTTCTTAAGCTGTTTCATAATCAAGAGTCAGTCGTTTGTAAATTTGATAAAATTGAGCTTTATTTAATTTATTAACTAAATGTTTAACACTGTTTAACTATCTGCTAGTTCCAAGCTATTTTACTACGGGGCGATGATATCATTTATGTGGGGCTGGGAATTTGTGATTCCAAAGAAGCCACCAGAGGGTGTTATTAAATGTCAAACTGAGTCATAACAGACTATCACTATAGTTCTTAATACGATGTTAGTTTCTACATTAATGACAGGATCAACTTTCTAGCTACATTTCAATATCCAAAACTAAGAAAACGTTTAAATACTTAAAACTAACATCCCATGTTTCATAGTTTGACTATTTGTACTTCATGAACGTTTATGTTTATGTTCCGGTTTAATCCATAATCCATGTGAAGGATTAGTTTTCATGTTAAGTTAGAACATTAAAACTCTTAGATGTTTATTCTTTGCATCATACACTTATATCAATGCAAAGGTTAAAACACTCGACTCACAACATTGGTGGTCACGGGTTAGAATTTAATCACCAAACGTACTTGCCCTTTCAGCTATGACGGTGACATAATGTGACGATCAATCCTACTATCTCTTGGTAAAAGAGTAGCCCAAGAGTTGGCGGTGGGTAGTGATGAGTAGCTGCCTTCCCTCTAGTCTTACACTGTTAAATTAGGGACGGCTAGAACAAATAACCCTGGTGTATCTTTGCGCGAAATGTAACCCAAGTATCTTTGTTTTTTCTTAGTTCTTTGATAACAATTAAATCAAAAGGGAAATCACATACAACATATATCAATATGTAACTACATATTTAAAGCGCCAGTTGGATTAACCATTTGGTTGTTGTATCTCGTTTGAAAATTCACGATCATCAAACTTCAACTGCGAAACTTGATCCAGATAACGTTTTACTTTTAGAACTTGGAAGAGTATTATATTCAGCTTTTATGTTTGTTAAGAATTACTGTTGCTTGTTTACTCAAACTCTACATATTCATATAAATTAAAACTAATGCAATACGTCCAATGGAAAATGAGTATTACGACCACACGTGGCGTGACTTACATTTCCGTTTTAATTTTGAGTATGTGCAACTAATATTCCAGTTTAAATACTTCTGTAGCATGCTCTATTGTTATAAGTATACTAGTTAAACTTAGTCTGCTCAGAGGACTGTCTTTCCATGTTGGCATAAAACATGGAAAATCTGGTTATTTATCATATAAAACACTAAAGTTTTAGTCCAAACGTAAGTGGATCTTTGTATTGAATTTATAATAACAACCAAAGTGTCTGATAATGTTTTACCATAACTTTTTTTAACATACCCCCATGATAGCCTTGGGAAAACTGTTTCTTCGTGCTAACCTAACACATTCGAACACTAGATGTCCATCCTGTATATCGTATTAATATCCATTTACTATAAGGTGTCCGATAAGTTTGGAACCATATGTGATTTATATCTTTTCTTAAGTTTAGAATGTGACCGATTATGGCGCTGTTAAGACATGACGTCGACTTATCCTCCTGTTAATCCAAACTTGTTTTGAATTAAGAGAACAACATGTGTAACACATCCTATAACATTCGTTAAAGTATCTGTGGTTCCATTCTTTTCAGACACCCTGTACTCTAACCGTTTTGCTCCAACTTTATACAGTAACATTAATATTATAGTTTGCCAAACTTTTTTTCTTAGTAAACGAGTTCAGATTTTAGAGTGTATGAGCAAAGTGAACTAACCATATACATCCACAAGTTTGTTTCGTTGTAGCGTTCAACAATACATCTCAACTTCTACGATTTCCTGTAGATCATTTATTTTGAATTATGAAACATCAGAACTCGCATATAAGAAGCATTATATATATATTAAAATTGTTCAATACAAATATTATAACAAGCAAGAATCTGAAGTATCAGCTTTACACATTCAGAATAAAAACGGGAATATACAGATCATGTTAAATCGTAAAACATCTTTTTTGCTTCAACATATTTTACTACTTTTGGTTCACGTGATTCAGACGATACCATTTGAACTTTTTGCTTATTAAACGACGGTAAACACTCCACAGGATAATATAAAAGTTATGAATAATATGATACAGCATAACATTCAACATCCTCTGGTGGCTCACTCGCGAACCACATAATAAATATTTGATAATGCCAAACAAATTATGTGATCCAGTTTAGTAGCCCACTTTGGACATATCATCCTCTGGTGCTACTTTGTGGAACTATGACGTCATGCTACCTTCCTGGTCTCATAGAATACCCCTTCTAACGTCTTTTAGTTACAACACTTAAAATGTTAGCTACGATCTCTGTATACTTATATTTATCCTTTTCCATATTTTAAAACGCAAAATAAATTTATTTTCATAGAAACTATTTTCTTTTAAATAATTGAAACGAATCTATTAAAAGAACCTTTGAAAGCTTAGAAAAATATTATCATGCATTTACCGCATCTTTATACAAAACAACATTTATTAAACAAGCAACAGAAAGAACGAAGTTAACACATAAACAGAATTAGTAGTGTAGTGAAGTCAACCTTCAAATATTCCGAAAAAAAATGGCTGTTAACGTTGGGGTTAAAAACCGATCGTTGTATACAGATTTATGACGTCAGGGAAAAACTGTTTGATTTAGTGTTTCCGTTTGAATAAATAATAAAAAAAAAACTTCTCTATAGTTTTCAAGTTCAACAAACACTCTTTAATGGTTATGAGTTATCACGTGAATAGAAAAGTATGAACAGTGAATTATTTTAATCAATACGATGAGTCTTAAAATATTTAGATTTATAAGGAATATACAGACACTACGCTGACTGATAATGCATACATTTACGCCATTAATAGAAACGATATATATATAACCTTCTCATCAAATGTTGTTATTGGCAAAGTTAAAAATCTCATTAAACTCGGATGTACGTCTACCACAGAAAAAAAAATGTTACTACGGTAACTGTTATCAATTTTACCAGTAAAGTATGTAACTGGCCAATCAAAAGAAGGCCACTGTGATGTCTCTCAAACATGGCTAAAGTTTATTGTACTAGTTAGGTATCTAACTAGCCAGTCATAAGAAGGTCACTAAAAAGGACAAAGTTTATTGTATTAGGTATCTAACTGGCCGGTCATAAGAAGTTCAAAGTTATGTAATAAGTAAGATATGTAAAGTAGATGCACATGCCGTCTAGTATTGGTGGGAAGCCACAGGGCAGGTAATGTGTCAGGAGTCAGGTAAAAAAGGATGGAAATTCTGATGTATCGGAGTGGATAATCTCTAGACTTTTGTTAGAGTCGTGCCTTTTTCTGTCCAGATTAAAATATATTGTCTGATTCTTTTTTTTTTTAAATTCCGTCAACGCCTGCTACTCTGACAAGGAAACAAAACGACTAAACCACTTATATCGTTTTTTTCTTGTAAGTATCCATATCTTGTCTTTCGGCATGAGGGCTGTTGGGTACAAAACACGTGCACCAGGTGGGAAATCCATTTATTTAGATATTCTAAAAAAAATCGTAAATTTGAAGTGTTAATTTACAATAAAAATAACAAGGAAGACTTGGAATTAAAATAAAAAACAAATCAAACTTTGTACTTAAGGAAAAAGCTACACTATGAGCTATATGTGCTATGTCCTTCACGGGTATCGAAACATGGTTTTTAGCATGATGTTCATATCTAACGCTGGTGTTAAAAAGGGTGAAATATCAAAGAACAAACCGTTATTAGCACGGTAAGATGATCATTAGTTTAGAGTTTGCTGTGTATTGACTAAAAACAGTAATATAATAATACAAAGCTAGAAGCTGGGTTTCGGTACCCGTGATGGGCAGAGTACAGTTAGTCCATTGTGTAGCTTTGTGCTTAACTATAAACAAGCAAAAATACTAATAAAGTATTTATTATGTAGCTAAAAATATTACAGTAAATTCCTTGTTATTCGTCATCGTCACATCTGGAAATTTCTTGTATTGGAAATTTCAAAATTTTCCAAACACAAATGCTACTTTTGTATTAATGCTGTCACCTCGTGTACCTTCCTTTCCATGGTTAACTTCAGTTTTTAGCCGTGTCTGCTAAGAAACTGATTTAAAATACACAACCCATAAATGTTTTTATATTGTTTAAAGTTTTGTAAAAGATTTATTGTGGTTTGAGATTGTTATTGTTAAGGATGATGCAGAAATATTCTACTTTAGTTCTTTAACAGGGTGTGAAAATTTTCCAATAAAAAAGATGATGCAGAAATACAGTAATTTAGATAATTAATAAGGTGTGAACACTTTTGCCGTAAAAGGATATTATAGAACAGGGGTGGCCAAACCTAGGCTCGCGAATCACATGCAGCTCATTGACATATAATATGAAGCTCGCGGAAATATGTTGGCTGAGCTCCTTTTTGCATCACAATTAATATACAGTCATGTGAAAAAGTTAGGACACCCTATGAAAGCCTGTGTATTTTTATAACATTTTTGGATATATAGATATTTATTCTTAATATTTTAAATACTGAGAGATTATAGGAATATAACAAAACAATTAAAACGGAAGAAAAGACTTTTCAAGATCTTCTGTAAATGTAATTCTACAAAAATGCATATTCTAACTGAGGAAACAGTTAGTACACCCCCATTTATTCCTACTTAAAATGGCTCAACTCACATACAGGTGTATCACACCAGATGCACATGATTAGAAGATTGTTACTCAGCATTTTCAATGAGGCTTGTTCTATTTAAACCTCAGACATTTAGTTTGGTGTGCCCTGACTGTTAAAGTGAGAGTGAGCACCATGACAATGACCCAAAACATCCAGTAAATCCACCAAGGACTGGCTGAAAACTAAGAAATGGAGAGTCCTGGAGTGACCGAGTCAAAGCCCAAATCTTAATCCCATTGAGATACTGTAAGGTGATTTGAAACAGGCTGTACATGCAAGAAACCCCTCAAACATATCACAGCTGACAGAATTCTGCATTGAGGAGTGGGGCAAATTTTCTTCAGACTAATGTCAGAGACTGGTAGATGGCTACATGAAGTATCTCACTGCAGTTATTTCAGTCAAAGGGGGTAACCTAGGTATTACGGGATAGGGTGTCGTAACTTTTTCCTCGGTTATAATATGCATTTTTGTAGAATTACATTTACAGAAGATCTTGAAAAGTCTTTTCTTCAGTTTTAATTGTTTAGTTATATTCCTATAATATCTCAGCATTGTTAAAATTGAGATTAAATATCTATATGTCCAAAAATGTTACACAAATACACAGGCTTTCATAGGGTGTCCTAACTTTTCAGATGACTGTAAAAAGGGAAATAAAAATTGTCAAGCTTTATAATTATTTACCGGATATAAACTGAAAGTCCACTAGATTAAAATATAAATTTAATGTTCATGATGAGCAAATATATTTAAGAATTTAAATCCTAGTTTTAATGCTAGATATGAGTCATGGATTAAAGAAATTTCGGATCAGCAAGGATTACAGAGGAATTGTGCTGGAGAATCAGTAATCGTACAAGCCGGTGCTGACAATATTAGTTTTAGTGGACGTGGCCTGCGATTGCGTGATTGTTGCGTGTGTGGCTGTATTGCGGGCAGTTAAATTAGCGGAGTGTTAGTGTGATACTGAGCGCTGTAGAGGTGGTTGTGTTGCGCGTGTTGGAGTTTATCGTTTCTTTTCACTTTAGTTTTTTAGAAGTGGCTGTGAAAATTTTGTAAAGGAAGATGGCGTCGTCAAATTGTAAGAAGGAAAGTATGAAGATGAAAACAAAAATTTTAAGCCAGAGTGGGAAGAAGATTTTGCATTCACCGTTAGAGGAGATAAATCTTTGTGTGTTATCTGCAATGTGTTAATCAGTCATTACAAAGCCAAAAACATGAAACGCCACTGTGAAACAAATCACAAAAAACTTTTCGTCTCATTATCCACCTAAATCAGAATTACGGAAAACAAATTGTGTTAAAATAATCACTAAATATAACCAGCAGACACTGTTGACAACGTTCAGTAAGAAAGTTGATACAACGTCTGAAGTTAGTTTTTATCATGGAATATTGCTGGGTGCTAAACGTCCATATTCTGATGGCGAATTTGTTAAGTAGAATACAGCTAAAGTTGTTGCAGTGCTAGATCCAAATAACACAAAACTTCAGTGACTAATATCACAAACACCAGAGAGACGTATCTCCCATGTCAGTGCTAATGTTGCAGGCAAAATGCAAAATGATTTAAAGAATTCCCTTGCATTCCGCTTAGCCCTTGACTAATCGACAGACATACAAGACAACCCACAACTAGTGATATTTGTTCGTAAAGTTTCCTCTGATATAATTGTGAAAGAAGAGATGTTGGACTTAGTGGCACTAAAAGAAACAACTCGTGGTGTTGACATTAAATATGCGCTTGACAGAGCCTTAACAAATGTTGGTATTCAACTGGATAAGCTCGTCATGTTGCAACAGATGGAGCACCTGCAATGGTAGGGAAAAATTCAAAATTAATTTCACTTATGAAAAGTGATACCAGCTTTCCAGAGTTTCTCCCTGTTCATTGCATTATTTATCGTGAACACCTGGCAGCCAGATACTTCAAGTATGTAAATGTTATGAAATTTGTTCTTGAAATTGTCAATTTCATACGTTTAAGTGGGAATACCCACTGACAGTTTAAAAATTTTATTGAAGAACTGGAGCTTGAAGGTAAACCCAGTGATGTTTCTTTCTACTGCGTTGTGAGATGGCTGTCAACTAGCAATGTCTTAAATAGGTTTA
Organism: Tachypleus tridentatus; assembly: GCF_004210375.1. Taxonomy (NCBI): domain Eukaryota; kingdom Metazoa; phylum Arthropoda; class Merostomata; order Xiphosura; family Limulidae; genus Tachypleus; species Tachypleus tridentatus. The sequence continues at coordinate 69,845,110 of NC_134833.1, read as the reverse complement.
TGGATCTGTTGGAACCTATTATTACTTTTTTGAAGAAAAGAAAAGATTATATCCTCAACTAGGAAATGATGAACGAATGCAAGATCTACCGTTCCTTACTGATATAATGAATCATCTATAAACTCTCAACTTGGCACTCCAGGGGAAGGATAAGATTATTTCTGATCTTACTCAGACAATTTTCAGCTTTCAGAATAAAATACGACTTTTCCAAAGAGACATATTGTCAAGAAACTTCAGTTACTTTCTCAATATCAAAAGGAGGGTAAATACATTACCTGATATTGAAATAAAAGACCACAAACTGGAAGAATACAAAGATAAATTACAAAGACTGCTTGATAATTTCCTATACAAGTTTAAGGACTTGCAGAAGATGACGTTCTTCTTCACTTTTCTTGCAAATCTATTTATGGTTGATGTGATCAGTGATGGTTGTCCAATTATCCAACCTTTGGTTACAGAATCATGCGCTGTGGAAATGGAACTAATTGAACTACAGGAAGACCTGGGTTTAAAGATGATCCATAAATCCCATTCTACAATTGAGTTCTGAAAGCAAGTTCCAGTTCACTCTGCAGTGAAGTTTGTGAAGTCGAAGCATCGTGCAGTCCTTACAAATCAACATCTAACAAAGCTAATTCGTACAGTCTTGACAACATATCAGCCGGAATTTCAACGATTCACAACGTCTGTTTGTGTCAAAAAATATTATGATAAGACTAAAGTTTTGTAAGGTGGTATCTGATTAAAATATCTAATTTTATTGTTTTACAGATTTTTTTCCATGTTTTGACCAGATATTTACTAAGGCAAATAAATATCATTAAAAATATCTGTTTTTATCCCTTTTATTTTTATTTTTGACAGTCTCATTTTATGTTAATGAAATACAAATTTGTATATTTTTCTTATATATTTCCATAGCTCACTACCGTATTAAATATGCTCAATATAGTTAAAACAATAATCAGCCAGGATTTTGAAATGATTTGGTGTATACATATGTGTGTACTTTGTGATTATTGAAACTAGTACAAATTAACAGTTTAAAAACTACATACATGAATAAATATTATTACGTACACGCATTTCTTAATATTTATATAACATTTATGTATCAAAATATGCATGTAACAATAAAAACGCGTGTGTAATATTTGTTCATGTCTTGCGGCTCTCATCAAACATCTGAAGTTTATCGTATGTGACTCACGTTAAGCAAGTTTGGTCACCTCTAGTATAGAAATACAGTAGTTTAGATCATTAACAAGGTATGAAAACTTTTTCTGTGGAAAAATGATGTAAAATACTGTTATTTAAATCATTACGAGAGTGTGAAACATTTTCCTGTGAAAGGTCGTAAGGAAAGTGATTTGGTAATATTAATTTTTGTTTAACCGGCACTTCATAGTTTCGGTAAATAACAGGCAATAAAGTTTTTACTGTACTTCGAAATACTTAAAATAACAAATGGATATCATTATATGTATAATTAATCATCTACGAATACTAGATCTCTATTAATACTTTTGGTAAAACCATAGAAGAAAAAAGATTCTTGTTAACGTTCGAATAAACTCCAATAGACCACTGAATAAAGGAATCGACAGAGAACAGTTGTTCACTGTCTATTGTAATTATGTGTATACTCAAACGCTTTTCCCCAATCATTCCAGTATTGTAATAATGTGTATACCCCGTTGTTTTTCTCTTTACCACCCAAATGACCCTGTAGACCCACTGAATGAATATACATAATATTTTTGCTCACGGCCTATCATTTTGTAGTTAAAACTCTGCATCCATTTGTTGCGATTTGATGATTGGTGAGTTGCAAGTTTAGATGAAGCCAATAAATTTACCATTTTTATGAGAAATAAACTAGAAATCTTTACGACATGAATATGTAAAGATTACATTAGAGTTCTTTGCGACGTAGGCCTGTCATGGCCAGATGGGTTAAGGCGTTCGACTCGTAATCTGAAGGTCGTGAGTTTGAATTCCTGTCGCACCAGATATGCTCGCCCTTTCAGCCGTGGGGGCGTTATAATGTGACGATCAATCCCACTATTCGTTAGTAAAATAGTAGCCCAAGAGTTGTCAGTGGGTGGTGACGACTAGCTGTGTTCCCTCTAGTCTTACACTGCTAAAATAGGGACAGCTAGCACAGATAGCCCTCATGTAGCTTTGCGCGAAATTCAAAAACAAACAAACTTTGCAACGTAATTATCATCTATTCGATAAAACCTAGTACAAAATTTGATCTTTTCGAAGGAAGAGATATCTATATCGGTAAAAGAAGGGGATGAATAGTTCTACGACCTGCTAACAGTCGCTCACTGGCGATAATGAAGTTGAAATAGTTTATTCATTGCAGCTAAAGTAGAAACCTCTCTTGACACTATAAGCAAGATAATTCACACAAACTTCTGTCAAAACATAGATGGAATGTGAATACTGGACTCTCAGGTTAAACATAATACAGACACAAAATTATCATTCTAACAGTTTTTACCTATCAAAAGATCACACTTCGGTGTTTCTTATTTCTGCAGCTCGATCAGGGCTAATACTCCTAGTCAACAATGGTGACGTAGTTAACGTTTTTACCCATAATTCAGTGTCTTCTTCCAAAAGGGGCCCATGGTTTTGTCTGAAAGGCTCCCGTGACTGAGAAGGGCGTGATAAGTCCTGCGATGTGAAAAAATATTTAATTTTCTAAATAACATGTAACTTACAAGGAACTTAACGTTAAAAAGTAAATATTTTCAAATGTATTTGCTGCCAAAAACGTCAATAAGAAAACTTCAGTTTGCTAAGTCTTCAAAATTATATGTTCACGAGATTATGAAATAACTTGGAACAGCAAATAACGGAACCGAGGCTCACACTGGACCTCTACTCATTCACGTGCATAACGAGCATAAGATAAACACTAGTCCAAAAACAAAACTTCAGTGTTAATACACGAAACATAACAGAAGATTTAATAATTAAGACCCAAACCAAATTTTAATGCTTATGTATTTAAAATTACTTCGTAAAATATATTTTGAAACCAAATGCATGTTGGAGAAATCTCACTCATTATACTGTTTTGTACTGTTACTTTAATGTTCGACTTGAAGATAGAAACATTTCTGTGTAAAATGTTCTAAGTTTTTGAGGAAAATGTTTCTATCCACTTTAAACTATTTATTTTACTATACAAACTTCTTTCTACTGTGTTAAGTACGTCAACATGATGTTTATTTTACTATACAAACTTCTCTCTACTGTGTTAAGTATATCAACACGATGTTTATTTTACTATGCAAACTTCTTTCTGCTACTTTAAGTACGTCAACACGATGCTTATTTTACTATGCAAACTTCTTTCTACTGTGTTAAGTATATCAACACGATGTTTATTTTACTATGCAAACTTCTTTCTGCTACTTTAAGTACGTCAACGTGATGTTTATTTTACTATACAAACTTCTTTCTACTACGTTAAGTACGTCAACACGATGTTTATTTTACTATACAAACTTCTTTCTGCTACTTTAAGTACGTCAACGTGATGTTTATTTTACTATACAAACTTCTTTCTACTGTGTTAAGTATATCAACACGATGTTTATTTTACTATGCAAACTTCTTTCTGCTACTTTAAGTACGTCAACACGATGCTTATTTTACTATGCAAACTTCTTTCTACTGTGTTAAGTATATCAACACGATGTTTATTTTACTATGCAAACTTCTTTCTGCTACTTTAAGTACGTCAACGTGATGTTTATTTTACTATACAAACTTCTTTCTACTACGTTAAGTACGTCAACACGATGTTTATTTTACTATACAAACTTCTTTCTGCTACTTTAAGTACGTCAACACGATGTTTATTTTACTATACACACTTCTTTCTACTACGTTAAGTACGTCAACACGATGTTTATTTTACTATACACACTTCTTTCTACTGTGTTAAGTATATCAACACGATGTTTATTTTACTATACAAACTTCTTTCTGCTACTTTAAGTACGTCAACGTGATGTTTATTTTACTATGCAAACTTCTTTCTACTACGTTAAGTACGTCAACATGATGTTTATTTTACTATACAAATTTCTTTCTAGTACCTTAAGTACTTCAACATGATGTTTATTTTACTATACAAACTTCTTTCTACTACGTTAAGTACGTCAACATGATGTTTATTTTACTATACAAACTTCTTTCTATTACGTTAAGTACGTCAACATGATGTTTATTTTACTATACAAATTTCTTTCTAGTACCTTAAGTACTTTAACATGATGTTTATTTTACTATACAAACTTCTTTCTACTACGTTAAGTACGTCAACACGATGTTTATTTTACTATACAAACTTCTTTCTGCTACTTTAAGTACGTCAACGTGATGTTTATTTTACTATACAAACTTCTTTCTACTACGTTAAGTACGTCAACACGATGTTTATTTTACTATACAAACTTCTTTCTGCTACTTTAAGTACGTCAACACGATGTTTATTTTACTATACAAACTTTTTTCTACTACGTTAAGTACGTCAACATGATGTTTATTTCACTGTGCAAACTTCTTTCTACTACGTTAAGTACGTCAACATGATGTTTATTTCACTATGCAAACTTCTTTCTACTACGTTAAGTACGTCAACATGATGTTTATTTTACTATACAAATTTCTTTCTAGTACCTTAAGTACTTCAACATGATGTTTATTTTACTATACAAACTTCTTTCCCTCTGTTACGTACATCAACTTACCGAGTCATGGCTTTGGGCAGCGCTGTCTTGTGAGTAGCTCCTTGGGCTAATTCCCGCTAGAGGACTCGTCCATCTTACAACGTCACCCAGTACAACCGTCTCGCTTTCATTTATAATGCGTAGTTCTGCCAAATTACCTATAAAAATTCGGTGGTTATAGTTTGTATACAGTATATCTCAAGTGGCAAATGTAAGCTAATTTTTACTAAGAAAGAAAGAAAATTTCGTGGCAGGTATTTAGTTTTTAAAGGAAGATGAACTTCCCGACTGGGGTGTTTGAATATTTATATCCCCCTTCGACCCGCTTACGATATAATTTTAATGCTATAAGAGATTGTATTTAATTTCTCTTAATGTTGTAGTATATCGGATGTTTATGAAGTTGGCATATTGAAAGTAGTTTCAGAGAAAAGCAACGAAAAGGCTGGTCGAATGAAGGCAGCAGAGCTGGAGTAGTCCAGGCTGACTCGTAGAAGAACGAAAAGAAGCGGCAAACCAACAACACATCTAACGTCCCCTGTTCAAGGCCACAAGGTAGCTGGGATCTAAAAATCCAAATGCCTCAGAATTTGCTGTGGGGAAAAACGGGAGTACCCCGTTTTTACTAAGAACGAAGTTTATTGGAAGTCTTTCATTCACCCTCAGTCTGAATTCTTTGAATCTCCAATATTTCTCAATATTACATAAATGTTTGTTTTCATGATTACATGTTCAAAAATTCATTATATATGCATTGGGGGTATATAAGAAGTATCTGACAATTCCAATTATCACTTTCAAGAAAATAGTTCTTGAAGATTGTGAAGCGTTTTAATTAATGCTTATTAAGGTAGAAACTGTATTACGAGATACGCTCAGCTTCATAAAGACTTTCGTGAACTAAAGTGTTGTGTTTCGTAACCATAACCTTCATTTTGTCAGTATAACTGGTGGTTTAACTTGTGTAGTGTCAGTTTTTTTTTGGGTGTATGAGTTTTTCCTTTCAAAGGAAAACAGTGAATTCTTTATCGTTAAAACGTTGCGTTCTTCAGCTTTACTCTCATTCTGTAGCAGTTTTTATTCCTTTGAAAATAGTTTTTATATATTTTCAGGCTGAAAGTCTCTCTAAAGACATTACAGTGTCGAATGGCTGCTGTAACAAATATGTAGTTGCTAAACATGTTCTAAACGTCACTAACTTAAAATATAGATATTTATAATTATTTTTTTATAATTTAATTTGCACGATACGCTGTTAATGTTCTTACTCGAGATGAAAGGAAGTGACGAAATTAGACGTATCAACGGATAGTTCCACCTACGTATGCCACATAAACTGAAACATCTCTATATGAACAAGCTACGTAACGTAGAATACTGCTATTAATAACCACATAACCTCAAGCACTACTACCTAAGTAAGCCATATTAACACCGAACACTGTCAACTAAAATATCGAACACTAATAGCGAAGTCACATAATACAGAACACAAACATTTTATGTCGCGCATATCCTTTCACCTGGTTTTACGTATTCATGAATGTGTTTTTGTTGAACTCAAATCATAAGAAAGTAGTTTAGAAAGTTGTTGTTTTAGAATTGTTTGAATTATTATACCACAAATATTACGACCTTTTTAGTCTATTATTAGCATATACGTGGATAATATATTGTAACCAATATTTTAAATGGTCGGTTTTTCGCTTAGGAATTCAATAATTTTGTTTTTCGGTGCTTGAATTATATGGAAACGTTGTATTAAGTACTACAGTTCTTAAATTACTAACTGCTACTATTTTGATATTGCTTAATAACTTAAATAAATGCTAATCCTATATCAATATTAAACTTGTTGGGGCCCGCCATGGCTAGGTGGGTTAAGTCGTTTCACTCGTAATTTTATGGTTGCGGGTTCGAATCCTTGGCACATCAAATATGCTAGCCTTTTCAGCCGTTAGGGTGTTATATAATGTGACGGGTAATTCTACTATTCGTTAGTAAAAGAGTAGCCCAAGAGTTGGGGTGGGTGGTGATGATTCGCTGCCTTCCCTCTAGTCTTATACTGCTAAATTAAAGACGGCTAGCTTTGCGCGAAATTCAACAAGAACAATTTTAAACTTGTTACAGAATATATATATATATATATATATATATATACAGGTATTTCAGCTGCTAAACCTGTGACATATTTAACATTGTTGCATAACATATCAAGGTATTTCACCTGGTATGCCTGTGTCAGTTTTAAATATGCCAAGTCTTGCTGTAAATCCGTATTTGACTGACAACACATACACACACCATAAATGTTAATATTATAATACTTCCATTAAGAGGTTCTCCAATAGCAATGGCAGATTTCTGTTAGTTCTGACTTTTATAGTTACTAGAAAACTTGCCTGGAATTATATCTGGCCCTCTTTCGTCTTCTACTATAGATACTGGGCTGTACGGTTCTTCACTTGCTTTTTGACTGTTATTCTCGTGTCTAAACAAAATATCATTTTCGTCAGTAGCTCGTCTTCTCAAGAAATGTAAAGTACAAAGTTTTTTATTATAAATTAAATTATTTCATATGTTATTCTGTTGAAGAGAGTCTTGGTAGTTTACAGTGAATATGTTATATACATCCCTGTTTGTGTACTGCTTTTTACATAATACAGTTTCAGAGATAAGTATCACCTTCGTAGTGTTGAATTCTACGTTTTAGATAGCAGTATGCAAAGTATATTGAACTATTTTAGTTTATGTGACATTTACTATGCAAGTATACGTTGTTGGTATTTGATATTCTAGACATTGTCTTCACTTCACCATCCTAACAAAATATCTAGTTAATAATCCAGTTGTTTTCCTGGAACATAAATTATTGTTATGTAGATATAATATTTCTTCTCAATATTATCTTCATTCTTTCCCAGATAATTTAAATAAAAACTATGGAAGCACACAAGTGTTTATCGCCTATGGTCCCCTATGTGTAATTTCCGAAAATATTGTTTATTCCATGGAATTCTGTGGGATGAGACAGTGTAATTGGAGATACTTTGGCTCAAGATACCAATAAATCGCACCATTGTTGGTATGAAATAGAACAATAATTTTTTCTATGAAACAATTCAGTAAATCACACCATTTTTGGTTAATATATCTCAATCATATCACGTAAACAACAAATCAGCAAACTCCATTTCTCGTTAAGATGTCTCAATCAAGTTGTTTTGTACTGTATTAAATCTAACGGCTAATTAAGTAAAACAGTATCGGATTAAACAAAACGTTTAAAACTGATTAATTTATTTTCATTGTGAAATAAAGTCAAAGTACGCAAAACATAATAATAATATTTAATAAAGCACAATTTTGAAGAATTTCTTCAAAATACAAGCCATAAAAGAGTAGTTGTGTGTGATTTCAGCAAAAATATTAAATTTTGTTACATATTTTAATCAACTGATTAGTGTATAAGTAATTAAGTACAAGGAATTCAGTGTGGCTCGCAGCGTGGTAGTTAAGTGAAGTTTGTAGTTGTGTTTTTATTTTGAGTGGCACTCAATAGACGTTGCAGCTTAATGTAATTGTTTATTTACTTTGAGTGTTACTTAAAGCAGCTTGGTGTTCTGTGTAGTCATATCCTTACATAGGGTAGTACTCAAGATGAGTTATTTTATGTAGCTATTTATTACTTTGAATAGTATTCAAATAAGGTCAGTTTTACGTGGTTATCTTGTTTTGATTGATATTAAAGGGAAGATGTTTTTAACATTGTTGTTTTAAAGTTCAAGTATTACTTAAGGGAAAGTCCTTCATAACAAATTGATTATTATTTTTGTTTTCTCTTAAATGAGGTAAAAAAAACAAAACATGCAAGCAATAGTTTGTGATGTTTATTGAAGGTGGCAAAAGCCATAATTTACAGATAGAAAAAACTTCTATCAACTTACATGGTGTCGGCTTGAGCAAAAGGTTTTCCTGTAATGAAGAAACGGTTAGAGTTAGAGTTTTTTATCACATTCAGACAAGAAAGAATGAAACTTTAATGTATTGCTCCAAACTGGAACCAGTTTGACATCTACTCGCATATCTATACAACAGAAGCAGCAAACCACTTCTCGAGGAATAAGTCTTCTACACCATAACACATTTCACTTCCAATTGGTTTGATATGAATTTTGCCTAAAGCTACACATAGGCCATCTGCACTAGCCGTCCATAATTTAGCGGTGAAAGATTAGAAAAAAGACAGTTAGTCATCACCAACTTTTATTCTTTGACCAATGAATAGTAAGATTTACCGGCACATTATAACGTCCCCTACCGCCGAAAGGGCGAGAATTTTTGGTAGGACAGGGATTCGATCCTGGAACCTTCAGACTGCAAGTCAAGAGCTCTAATCACCTGGACATGTCGGGTCTCAATTCCAACTAATTCCAAACCAATCGTTCCTCACGAGTATTATATTTCCAATTTAATATTAACTGCTATAATATACATTATGGTATGCAGGAAGTATCTTCAACAGGTGTTTCCATAACACCATTTTACACATGCGCACACCCAATTATTATTGTTTGTATCTTTTAGAAAAAGGTTCGATTTAAAGTTCTGATATTAGGTGTTAGTTTTTTAAATAGAGGGTGACGCAAAATATACTATACCGATGGTGTTAAAGAAAATTATTACGAAAACAACTGAAATGAAATTAATCATAGTTTGTTTCACAGTAACAGGTAGCAGTTAAATTACGTCCAATGAAACAACAGTGTAACTACTCTGTATGTTGAAAATGAGCGACGTTTCGTGAGTATCAAGTATGACTGAATTATGAAACTAAACTCTTGGTGTAGTTTTAGTTACTGTTACACACCTGAGTGTCTTTTCCCTCGTCGAATTCGTAACTGTAACTTAACAAAGAACACGATAAACGCCAACACAAATAGAATCCCTGCTGCTCCTGTCACTAGGATTGGTCGGATTTGTGTGTTCCAGAGACCGGATGATCCTGTACGAAAATAATCGCTAAAATATAAAACTAATGTTACAGTTGCTTTACAGTTACACGAAAGGTAAGTTGTTTGTAAAACTGGAACGAAAATTACTACTTTGTTCATTCTGAAATAAATTTTAACATTTTCGTTTTATTAAACTTTCGTCTAACTTGCATAAACTTGTTTGACATTTTCTTTTGTTATTCCAGACATATGTAAAATGTGAATTTCTTTGGTTGTCGCTAAGCGCAAAGCTACACAAGAGGCTAGCTGTGTTTTGTCCATCACGGCTATCAAGACTTGATATTTAGTCACTGGGGATGGAGTAGAGCGCGTGCGTGAAGGCATCTGCAAAATATAGCACCAAATGTTTAAGTCTGGTAAACATTTCAGTTGGTCAACATTGAACTAGGTCGTCAAGACAGTAAAAAATACACAACAATCAATTGTACTGTTGGTTCAATATTTTAGTTGGACGATATTTAACCATGATGTTGAGGCAGTTAAGATATATAGCAATAAGTTGTGTTGTTGATGAAATATTTAGCTCTATAAAGCTTCATACTGAGATTGAAATTGAGAAAACGACTTAAATAAAAATAAACCGAAATTTAAACAATTCTACAACACTAAGCACTGGTTGAATATTTCTTAGAAAAAGAAATAATTTTTTGAATTGTATCTAAGAATATTTTTATAATGGAAAGCTAAGACACATATTTGATAGAAGTGACCTAAGTTAATAAATTGTTATTACTTAACCAACCTGTTCGATTGCAGTGAAGTTATATCATTAACTTGATAGATTTTCCAACTGACGTCTATCTACAACCCAGTGTTTTATAAAATTTTCCATCTAAAAGATTCTTTACGGTCGGTTCCTTAACCTGAACTTTAATAAGAGTTGTTTTAGTTTATTATTGGCACAAGTTTTCTTACATGATCATTGGATTCGAAAGAAGTCTTAACACCAGAAGATTATAAAATCTTCTTTTGTGAAAGGGGAAACTAGTGATGGATTTATATACAGTAACATCAAACAGAGAGTCAGTGCCACACTGTTAGTCCTCCTGTTTCAAGTCGCTACCTACAACACAGGAAGGTACGATTACTGAAAGATATGGCCAATGAACCATGAAAACCTAGAGAGATTATGTAATTGTTATTTGTCCTTGATGACGAGAAAACCCACTTGTAGAGAAAATATATAAGTAAAAACGGCTGGTATGGATTAAGAGAATTTTTTACGTGGAGGAGCGAACAACGTTTCGACCTTCTTCGGTCATCGTCAGGTTCACAAAGAAAGAAAGAGGTAACTGACCGAAAGCTTACCACATGCTTGAAGGGGGTTGTGTAATTAAGTGTAGGAATGTAAAGAGCGTGCTTAGATGTTTGATTATATTTATTAATATAGGTATAAAGGTGTTATTTTGTATTGGTTTATTTTCAGCTTGAGTTGTTTTGTAAGTGAGGCTTCTTTAATTTTGCGTTTGTTTCTTTATTTAGTATTTGGGTGTTTTTTCTGGTTATGTTGTGTTTATTTGATTTGCAGTGTTCGAAAACGTGTGAAGGAAACTCTGTTGTCATAATAAACACGAATGTATACATCAAAAAAATGAACATCCTATCAGACACAAACAAATTTAAACCAATACACACAAATCCAACAAAAACACACGAAACGAAACTAACCAAAATACTACTAAAAATTAAAAAAAACCAACACAATTTCAGAAACACTTTATTCCTACCTCAGCAAGACCGACTCACGCACACCACAAATATACGGCATCCCCAAACCTCATAAACCAGATTGTCCATTACGACTAATAATGTCCACATATTAATCGTTTAATTACAATATTGGTAAATACATAACATGGGCATTCTCCAAATATGTAACATCAGCCAGCTCATTCATCAAAGACTCCTTTAATTTCAAGTCTAATCTTAATCAACTTAATTATAAAGCCTTAATGGCCAGTTCCGATGATATATACCTCTTTACAGAAGTCCCAACCGCTGAAGCCTGCAAGATAGCCTTAGAACTCTATATCCGAGACCCTAACCCATCAATAGACATCCCCAGCAACCAATTTGCAACCCTCATAGAATTCACCACGATGAAGACAAACTTCATGTTCAACAACCACAACTATATACAAACAAATGGCCTAAACATGGGCAACCCAGTATCACCAGTTCTAGCCAATATTTTTATGACACAAGTTGAAACACAAGCAATTAACACAGCATTACATCCACCACTATACTGGTACAGATATATAGATAACACGGTTGCGGGATTCACATCTACAGAACACACACTTAATTTTTTCAATCACATTAACTCTATACATCCCAACATTAACTTCACATGTGAACAGGAAGAAAGCAATCAAATATCATTTCTTAACCTGAAAATTAGAAGTACCGACACACAATTTAAAACAGAAATCTACCGAAAAATCACCCATACTGGACTATACATTCCTTGGGACTCAGCACATGAAACAAAACAAAAAGTCAACATATTAAGAAACCAAATAAACACAGCCATAAAAGTATGCTCAACAGATAAAATTAATGACGAATTAGACAAAATAAAACAATACTTTATCAACATCAATAAGTTTCCCCCACAAACCGTAGAAAACATGATACGCACACACCTAGACATAAAGCAAAATCAAGTAACAAAAGTAAACATATCCCACGAATTAACTTATCACGAAACCATATACTGCTGCATACCATATATTCCCGACAGCAGCAGAAAAATAACCAACATTTGGCAAAAACTAGTAACAAAATATGACATTCCAGTTAATACCAAATTTATTCAAAAACCCGGCACAAAACTGAGATCTATACTATGTAAAAACTGCACTGACAAACACCACACCAACATTATTTATAAAATATAATGTGATAACTGCCACGACTTTTATATTGAAGAAACAAGTAGAAAAATGGAAACCAGATTCAAAGAACATAAAAAGTCACCTTCACACGTTTTCGAACACTGCAAGTCAAATAAACACAACATAACCATAGAAAACACTCAAATACTAAATAAAGAAACAAACATAAACAAACGAAAAATTAAAGAAGTCTTACTTATACAACAACTTAAACCCAAAATAACCCAATACAAAGGAACACCTTTATACCTATACGAGGTCTGTTAAAAAAAATACGCGGACTGACGTCATAAAACAAAATGTACTTTATTTAGAAGTTCCAGTTCTGGGACCCCTTCAAAGTACTCACCTCCCCAACGCACACACTTATCCCAACGGTGTTTTCACTTGTTGAAACAGCCCTGGTACGCTTCTTTTGTAATGTCCTCCAGCTCCTTCGTCGCATTTGCCTTAATCTCGGGAATCGTCTCAAATCTTCTTCCTTTCAAGGGTCTTTTGATTTTGGGGAACAAGACAAAATCGCAAGGAGCAAGGTCAGGTGAGTCGGGGGGTGGGGAAGTACAGTGATCGAGTGTTTGGCCAAAAACTCACGAGTTCTGAGGGCTGAATTTCACAGCAACGCGGTGCATCGTCAATTTTTCGGTCAAAATCTCGTAACAAGATCCAACTGATATTCCACACTCTTCAGCAAGCTCCCTGACAGTCAGACGTCGATCAACACCCGTACCAGGGTGTTGATTTTGTCGACGTGTGGGATGTCAGTTGACGTGGAAGAACGTCCAGGACGCTCATCATCTTCAATGGACTGTCGACCATCCTTAAAACGTTCATGCCACTTGAAACATGCCGTACGCTTCATAGCAACATCATCGTAAGCCGTGTTAAGCATAGCAAAAGTTTCAGTCGCAGATTTTCCAAGTTTAACACAAAATTTCACAGCAAGTCGTTGCTCCTTCAGGCCATTCATTCTGAAATCCGCCAAACGAAAAAATCGCACTTCACTTAAAACCGCGTAGCTAATACACAAATGAAGATATCTGCAATCGGGAAATGGCGTCGTAATCAGCTGATCTGTGCAAACCTAGCGACACCAAGCGGATTCCCCTGGAACCAACTGGAGCCGCGCAATTCAAATAGTCCGCGTATTTTTTGAACAGCCCTCGTATTAATAAATATAATCAAACATCTAAGCACGCCCTCTACATTCCTACACTCAATTACACAACCCCCTTCAAACATGTGGTCAGCTATCGGTCAGTTACCTCTTTCTTTCTTTGTGAACCTGACGATGACCGAAGAAGGTCGAAACGTTGTTCGCTTCTCTACATAAAAAAATTCTCTCAACCCATACCAGCCGTTTTTACACATATAATTGTTATTTGGATTATCTTCAGTTAAAATTGCTGTGGTAATACAACAGGAACACCACACTGATTGCTGGAAAGTAACGGATATCAGTAGTGTTTATTGAAGTGTTTATGACTAAACCTTTCCCCCAAAACACAATGGGGCGATAGAATTATCGTTTAATTATGACATACCATACGGCAGAACACGACTTTCTCAACTGCTGGGATTGTGTCGCAAAAAAGAAAGAAATTTTAAAACGATTCAAGTTGAACTGGACGAAAATAACCAAAACGATTAGTAAATGAACGCACATGCTGAAACATGAGAACTTGGCAATTGTTACATTATTTTGAAAGACAAAATTGTGATAAAGTTACTTGGAAAGAACTATTAAACTATCGATCTTTTATTGCAAGTTAAGTTTCTCAGATTAAATCTATACTGACAAAAGTTGTTAGGGTATAAGCTGCCCCAACTGTTATATTAATATAACAAACAAAGTATCTTTATATTTAAAATTCGGTTGTCTTTAAAACCTGTACATTAACCTGTATGTAAAATAAGAAGACATCCAAGTGATAAATACTTTTAAAAAACAACAAAAAAGACATAAGTAAAAAGTTGATATATCAATACCAGTGTCGAATGATATTCTACAAGATCCGTGTAACAAGAATATCTCATTACTCACCTTCATCTTCTACTGACGGAGAAAGTGTTGTAATAATATTTTTCCATTCTGGACTTTTTCCTTTTGCGTTTACTGCATAAACATAAACCTGAAACCTTCTACTGTTTGAAAGCCCTTTGATTGAAAACAGTGGTTTCTTGGCTGTAAGTTTTCTATATTTTTTCGCCATGTTATCTTCCCGTATTTCCAATACAAATTCTTGACTTGAACCTCCGCTGTAGCCTTCGAGACAGCCAATCTCCACGCTGTTCGTAGTGACATTTTTCACGGTGCAATTTGCAGGCATTGCTGGAAGCTCTACAATAAGTCGAACATACGTTTCATAGAGTAAGATATTAAAGTGGCCTTCTGTTTCCATTAGCTGAACACTGTCCATAATAGCAAAGCACTAACTTTTGTATCTGCTAAACAGATACTGTTAGATATACTCAAATGCCACCTTTTAAATCCTGTTGTTACTAGCTAAATAGGACTCTGTCCCGACTGGTTTCTTGTTGACTATTGTCGTTACCAGCTATGTTTTGTTAACAACGCATAGAAACTAGCATTGTCCTTACTGTTACTGATTAAACATTACTACTGTCCTTACTGTTACTGATTAAACACTTACGGTCCTTACTGAAACATTATCACTGTTTTTACTGTCACTGTTTAAACATTACCCTTCTCCCTGCTGTCAATGGCTAAACATTATCTTCGACTTTATTATCACTAGTTAAACACTTGTTATATGTATTCTGGTTAGATTGCTGTAAAAATGAATGAACCATATTGAAGGTAAGAGAAAAAGTATTTGAAATAAGGTATGACAATAACTTTACAGATAAGTGAGGTGTAAAAATTTATTTTTTTTTTGTTTCGCTACTCTTATGTGTTAAATACGACCGTAACATAATAAATTAGGGTATACTTTACCTACAGCTTTGACTCTATAAAGACAGGGTTTAATTTGTGTCCCGGCTCTGTTACTTCCCCAGCAGGTCAGTGTACCATAGTCTTCATGATTCTGGGGAATAAAAGTCGCAGTGCTCCTGGTCAGCTCTTCCTGGAAGGTCTGCACTTCTCGGCTACCACAGGAGTTGTTAAACAGCCACCGAAATCTGACCTGCTCAGGATCCGCATCGACCTCGCACAACACCTGCACCGGCTCGTGGACACCAGTCCTATAGAGGACTCGCTGGTCTGGCTTACACACCGGAGCATCTGAAGTCAGAACAAAACACATCTGGATAGCAACAAATCGATACACGAAAACTTATGTGTACACTATTTGTGATAATGGACATAATTAAGGCAAACAAACGTTACCTGTGTCTGTAAAGTGGAGTGTTAAATAAGTATTTCACAAACGTGTAATTTCTGTGGCTTTCATTGTTAAAATAAATTACGTTTAACTTACCAGTATGATATACAACTAATTATAATGTACGTGGTGTTTTATAAGTTAATAAATTATAATTTTAAAATATTAGATATTTGAGTTCGGTGATGATGGTAGAAAATAGGTGTGTGTCAAATGGTACAATCCAGCTTCACGTAAACAGAATTATTTTGTAACAAGAGACACTACGTCTTGTATCTTACATTCAATACGAAGACGAACTGGTTTGCTCTCTCCAATTCCTTCGCTGTTAACGGCCTTACAAATGTAATGTCCTCTCTGGGCAGCGTCGACCTTCTGCAGGACCAAATTGTTGTTTTTTATAATAATACCTGATGATATGTTAGAGCGAAGCTCCCTGTGTTCAAATATCCAGTAAACAGCTGTCACCCAGGGGTTAGCTTGAATCTGACAGTCGAAAACCACTTCATGTCCCTTTTTTACCAAGGTGTTGTTCCAGTCATCAGAGCTGATAATGTTGACCATAGGAGCAACTGATGAAATCATAAGAAAGAAACAGAGCATTTAATAAACACAACAATACTAGATCTGATCGGTCTCTTATCTTTACTAACTAATAAACACAACAATACTAGATCTGATTGGTCTCTTACCTCTACTCCCCTTGGTGAGGATTCCTGTACATGGTGAGGGGACCTCCCAGAGAAGGTTCTGTTCTTTTAGTTTACCTTTTCTGGGATCTAAACATCCATCCACGTGTTTGCTGTGCGTGGCGACCCGTGAAGGGAAGAGAATCCTGATGGTTGAGGCGTCCAACCCTAACATACTACTTTGGTTTTGAATTACTGTAGACGGGCGGCCTCCCCAAGGCCTCCCTAGGGTCAACCAAGTACCAGTGTTGGACGTTTTTATGTGTGTTTTGGACGTCGTGTCTGATGCTGGTGTTTGAGTATAGCGCTTACGAAACCCTAGTGTTGGTGCAACGTCTTTGATTGACATTGTAGTGTGTCCATTCGTAGGGCTCCATGGTGGGTAGATATTTGAGTTCGGTGATGATGGTGGAAAATAAGTGTGTGTCAAATGGTACAATCCAGCCACTGGGCACCGAAATATTCTTTATTTATTATTTATCCTCCCATTAAAATGAAAAGTAAAATAGTGAAAACAGGCCGCAGGTAAACGACCACGTCTTGAACATTCTGAACAGCAATTTTCAGCTTCTTCAACATCTGTGCCTCATTTTCTGATATTAAATTCTTTATCAGAGAAATCTCTATGGCAAATGTTTCCCTTTTTTCGAGGGTCGCGGGTTCGCGCCCGCCAAACAATGATTGCTTACGCTGGCACAATGACTGATTCGGCCTCCGTATGCGCTTTCTTGCATTAATAGGCCCGGCATGGCCTAGCGCGTAAGGCGTGCGACTCGTAATCCGAGGGTCGCGGGTTCGCGCCTGCGTCGCGCTAAACATGCTCACCCTCCCAGCCGTGGGGGTGTATAATGTGACGGTCAATCCCACTATTCGTTGGTAAAGAGTAGCCCAAGAGTTGGCGGTAGGTGGTGATGACTAGCTGCCTTCCCTCTAGTCTTACACTGCTAAATTAGGGACGGCTAGCACAGATAGCCCTCGAGTAGTTTTGTGCGAAATTTCCAAACAAACAAAACAAATTCCCTTTTTCATTCAGAAGGGACTAAAGGGACTTACTGGTTCTCCTAAATCAGTCAAAAAAGCTTCGCTCTGGTGACATATTGGTGGAAACTTCTACTCCTAAACACAGTGAACTCCTCTTGCATTCAAAAGCAATTGGGGATATACCTATTGAGAGTACTCCCCATGTTACTTTAAATTCGTCACGAGGAGTTTTTGTTGAAAGGCTTCTGGCGTTTTCTCTTCTTCAACCCCGAGATACACACATTTATTCACACCCTCAGTCACTGAAATCTTCATTTACCGACAGATATCTGCACATTCGACCCAAGGCAGAATCCATGGAGGTCTACAGACCTTTTTCTACTAAAGAAAATAAAGACAAAAGACATGGTCGAAAACATAAGGGCTCTCTACTCAGTTCTTCTTCAGTAAATACAAATGGACACATTGATACAGTGGAAGTATCGAGGTTTTCATTCTAATTTATATGTCGTCATGGATGGTGATTGATTTTTATCATCCTGTGTGTCTTTCATTACAGGAAACGGTTTTGAAACCTGTGATATAGTCACATTTTGGCAGCTTTCTTTATACCACAATGATAGGTTGTACGATGGACAAGTGCATAGACGTGTGGCACTGCTGGCTCGCCATCAATTTTTGCCACTCGATGCATTCTTGGAGGTCGTAGCGATCCGTGTTTCCTTGGATTGTACCATTACTATATGTTCTCCCTTCCTGTCTCCTCGAGAGACCTATGATCAATTGAACCTTGATGTTCTTATTGAACAGTTGTTGTCTACCTTTCTAATCCTGGGAGACTTTAACGGACATAATCCCCTCTGGGAAGGTGCTGATATTGATGAGTGAGTCGTTCCATAGAACGTATGGTCTCCGATCACAGCCTTTCTCTCAGCAGTACTAGTGTTTATATTTATTTTCATGTACTTCGTGTTTTACTGCTATTGATCTCTCTGTCTGTTCCACTTCACTTTTCTCACTTTTCTTGGAGGGTTGACAATGACTTTCGGGGCAGTGATCATTTTCCTATCATTTTGAGAGAGATTGGTTGTGGTCGATACCACTCGACCCGCCTCCCTCAGTGGAAGCTGGACCAGGCCAACTGGACCTCTTTCACTGCTCTCTCAGAACTTGATCCTGCTGTCGTCTGTAAGCCATCGATAGATAAATGTGTGGAAGTAGTAATTGACTGTATTGTCCAAACAACTGCTCAATCGATTCCTAAAACTTCGACTTGTTTTCCACGTTATCCTCATCCGTGGTGAAATCCTGCCTGCCACATGGCACGGAAGGCTCAAAAAACGACCTGGGATATCTTTCGTAGGTATTCCACACTTTCAAACCATATTGCTTGCCAGTAGGCCCATGTATATGCTCGGCAGGTAAGACATCAAGTCAGAAGAAATCTTGGATTAAGTTCACAACTCCAGTTCAAAGTCATTCGAAAGGTCAGTGGGCAGTACACTTCTGCTTCCCCTTCGATCTTGCTTTCCAATAGTCAGGAAACAGCTGATGCCCAGAGCATCTGTGATATTCTTGGCGAAGGCTTTCCTCATACATCTAGCACTTCTGCTTAATCCCCCACTTTCTTTGCATTCAAGACTCTGGCAGAACGATCACCTTTTTCCTTTCAGGCAGGTCGTCTCTATGAGTGTAATTGCCCCTTTACACTGATGGAACTCAAGTTTTCTCTTCATCGATCTGGCAGCACATCAGTAAGACCTGATGATATTCGCAACAAGATGCTGAGCCATCTCTCTCCTGTCTCTCTTGCTTTTCCTTTCATAGTATTTAACCAGATCTGGCAGAAGAATTTTTTCATAATGCTTGGAATTATGCTATTGTCCTACCTTTCTCTAAGCCAGGGAAGGATCCCAAGATTCCTTCAAACTATCGTTCAATTGCTTTGATGAGCTGTCTCTGTAAGACCTTAGAGAGGATGGTTAGTGCTCTTCTTGTTTAGCTCCTCCTACCCACCCAGTGACGACAGGTCTCCATTATGGACCACCTGATTCGACTTGAAGCGTCACTCACGGAACCCCTTGTCAAGCAACAACATCTTGTTTCAGCATTTTTTACCTTGAGAAAGCTTATGATACTATGTGCAGGTATGGCATTCTGCGAGATCTCCATTCATATGGGTTACGTAGCCATTTAACCATTTTTATTAAACATTTTTAATAGACAGATGAATCCAGGTCTGTGTGGGTTCGACATATTTCAGTTCTTTCTGACAGGAACTTGGAATCGCTTAGAGCTGCGTCTTGAGTGTCACGCATTTCATTATAAAGATTAATGCCACCAGTGGACAACTCCCACATACAGTTGTAAATGGTCTCTATGTCGATGGCCTTCACATCTTGCGTCAGTCGTTGAGCATGAGGTTTATTGAACCGAGGCTACAGACTGCCCTCAATCGTTTACTAAAGTGGATCACAGCAAACGATTTTACCTTACCTTGCTCTAAGCCCGTTTTCATTTTCATGCGCTTCTGTTGCCAACAGGGTATTTATCCTGATCCTAAGCTCCATCTTGAAGAAGTTTTACTAACTGTGGTCCCCGAGGAAACGTTCTTGGGTTTTATAATGGACCATAAGCTTACTTTCATTTCACACATCAAACCGTCAAGTTTACAAGGGCATTAAACATCCTCTGTGTCCTCTTTTCCACCTCTTGAGGGGTGGATCGATGTTTCATGCTAAAGATCTATCGTGCCTTCACTTGATCAAAACAGGAATGTGATTATCTAGTCTATGGCTCTGCCAGGACCTTGGTCTTGAAGATGTTGGACCCTGTTCACTATCAGGAGCTTCGGCTCTTCACTGGGGCTTTCTGCACTTCCCCAGTTCAGAGCTTATACATAGAGTCTCGTGAATCTTCTTTGCACCTCTGCTGTTTGCAATTGTTTTTACTGCGTGCTTCAAAATTTCGATCCTTACCACAGCATCCCGTCTGGGGTTGTGTTTTATTTCCTTCCTTAGTGGGCCATGCCTTTTCAGACTAGGCAGTTTACCATTGTTCCTTGTGGCCTTCATATCCAGGTGCAGTAGGGTGTATTGGGTCTGTCCTTGGATGACATTGCTGTGTCCACTGGTCAGCAAATTCTATCATGGCTTATTACTATCCCCAAATATAACCTTTCTTTGAGTCATCTGAAGAAGGTTCCTGATTGAAAGTACCGTCTTCTGTTTATCGAACATCTTTCGAACCATCCTTCTATTCCCATTTACATGGATGGTTACAAATCAGGTGACTCTGGGCTCTGCCATGGTTTGCTGTCGTTCATTGGTTGCACACAGAATCCCTTCTACAGTTTCTGTGTCCACTGCCAAATTGTACACCATTTCTCTTGCCATAGATGACATAGAAGCTTATGCATTACACAAACTGTACTATTTATACCGACTTGCTTAGCTTTCTACTGGTCCTGGAATCACTTCATGTCAGTTTTCACCTTGTTTTCGTCGACATTAATAATGAATGGCGCATTTCTCTTTATCAGCTACTTCAATCCAGTTTTTCTGGACATCAGTTTACGTTTGTATTCGAGGGAACGAGCTCGCTGACACCGCAGCTAACTTCTGTTCTAGTGCTGTCTCTGCCGTGCCTGTTCCATGTATTTAAGGCTCGGCACCGTATCAGTTAGCAGTCGACTTGGAGTGAGCAATGTGATAACTAGCTTTTCCAGATCAAACCTTCTGTTTCTCTATGGCTATCTTGTGTCTGTAAGATCGGATGAAGGAAGTTGTCCTGGCTTGGCCACGCATTGGTCACAGTTTTTTCACTCATCGTTTTCTTTTATCTCGGACTGATGCACCAATGTAAGGTCTGTGTGATAGTCAAGTCACAACAGCCCACATTTTACTGTCGTGCCGTATTTACGACCGTGAGTGGCGGCAGTATTTTATATATTTTTAACATAGGTTCATCCTTGACGTTAGACAGTGTCATTGGCGATAGTGACACTGTCCACCTTACTAATGTTTAAGTATTTAACGGCTGTTTAAAGTTTATTTCACTTTACATTGATTCATTTTTCACATTTTATAACAATTTTACTTTTATTTTATATTTTAACAGTTGTTTGGTGCAGATGGCCTAGTAGCTTTGGGCCAATAAACCAACAAAACAACTCTTACCTCTAGTAACTAATAAATACAACGTTGATAGATATGATCGGTCTCTCACCGCCACTAACTACTAAGCACAACAATACTAGATCTGATCGGTCTGTCATCTTTTATGAATTAAGAACTATAATACTTTATCCGACGGTCTCTCACCGTCTACAGATTAATACTTTAGAGTTTAAGCCAAAGTTCAGTACAAAATTTCTTTTAACATATTTAACGGCTATTGCCCTTACTTACAATAAACATTGAGCTTTATCCCATCCTTCAGTACGAAGTTTTTTATAAGTGGATTCTGAGCTTTACAAATCAAAGTTTTGTCGTTGTCCAAAATAGATGGCTTGAATGTTAGTGTGCTTGTTGTGACGTTTCCATCTACTGAAATACTCGACTTCACATTCCTTAGGTTTCTGCCATCTTTCCACCAGGTGACGACAGCAGCTGGGCGAGAACCGAAAGCCTGACATTCCAACTTGGTCATCTTTCCAGGTTTAAGGATTGCTTGTATTTTCTCAATCCTGACAGCAAGAGGTCTAACTAAGAAAGCATTGTCAGTGTATTTTAAATACATACTGGTTATTATTTAGATAAAAGAAGTTAATATTAAATTAGAAACAAATAGGAGGTCTAGTAACTCTGTGTTATATAAATTATCCGTGTACAGAAATAAAAACAACTCGTCTAAATGTTATAATAAAAAAGGTTTTTCTATCATCAAAAAATAACATTTTGTAAAGTTCAGTTTTTATTCTAGTTTTATTGTATTTATTAAATAAAAAAACAAATTTAGCCTTAGTTTTACAAGATGTTTATTTCTGGCATTGTTGATTTCTTTATAAGAGAATTTTACAATGTGATCTGGTGTGCCCACATTGTTAACAATGAAGTTATTTTGGACGCAGTTATACCAGAAGATACGATATGGCACCATTACTAATAATGTAGCTGGATAAACAGTTTCACAATCTGATCTAGTCTGATGACGTTGTTAACGAATATAGTTATGTTATACAAAAATGTTATGAAATGGTCTAATTTGAATAAATAGATATACTGAAACTAAAATTAGCAGTTTTAGATATAATCTGAAAACTCTGGTATCAATACAGCTAATCTAAATTCCTATCACTAGTCTGGTCAGACACCGTTGGTAACAATGTAGTTATTTAAACACAGTCTGATAAATTGTTCAGGGCTGAGTAATTGTTACTTAAGCACATTTCTACAGTCTGGTCTGACAACACTTGGATAATAATATTATATAAACATTCTTATAGTCTGGCCTGACAACACTGGGATAATAATCTTATTTAAATACGTTATTACATACTGGTCTGACAAAACTGGGATAATAATGTTATGTATACTCATGTTCACAGTCTAGCCTGACAACAACTAGATAATAATATTATACAGGATGTTCAGAAAGTCACTGTGCACTTATATATTTATTAACGGACATGTTTCAATATAGAATACAGGAGGTAAATATGAATAACAGTTATAAACAATGATGAAAGTGACCCCCATTGGCATCAATACAGGCCTGGATCCTTCTTACTCTGTATCTAAACACCGCTATCAGTTACTGGCTTGAAATAGACTGAATAAAATATGATTACAAAACTGCACAGTGACTTTCCGAACACCCTGTTTAAACACATTCTTATAGCCTGGTCTAACAACAGTGGTTATTAATATTATTTACACTGATTTATGAACTGATCTCTTCTGATAACGCTTGTAATAAAGTTCATAACAACGTACTTATTTTTGGTAACAATGTGAGGGTATACCCTTATTTAACTCTAATGTGATTTCTTTCTTTTAAAAAGCAAAAAGACTATTAGCTACTCTCTCACCATAAGGTTATGACAATCAAGTATCATCGTTTTCATGGTTACTAGCCTTTACGATACGACTGGTCTAATTACTAATTAGCAACTCTTGTTTTCTATCATGGAGACCCAAGGTGAAGTATTAACCACTACCAACAAAAATATAGGAACGTATGATAACAACAACGTAAAAAAATATATAAAAACCTAGAATGGACAAAAAAAAATGACTTAACATTTCCAATGACATAATTCTAAATAAATCCATTAATTTGCCCGATGTATTCTCTTTAAAACGAAAGAAAGTTATGTTACATAATAAATAACTTAGACCTTTTCGAATATTTTCGCAGCCTGACAAGTAACTTTTTGAAACGTATTTTATTTAATGTTTTGACGAGAAAAATAAAAAGTTTCCACATTTTTTACTGTGACTGATTTAGCGAAAATCAATATCGTAAACTAGCAAAGGAAACAAAAGCAAAATGGAATTGTAAGCAGTGTAAACTATACTAAGGTGATGATAGCATAATGAAAGGTAATATTGGTGTTGAAGAAAAATCTTGTAACTTAGAAGAATACCCTGAACTCAGATATATATAAACAAAATAAGAAGTGTAATAATGGAATAAAATAGTGAACCGGTAAAACAGCGTCAAATTAAGAATGAAGTGCATGAATTAATTCAGTAGTGAAGGATTTAAAATTTAGAAATAATTGGAATATCAGAGGAACCATGAGAGAATTTGCATGGACATGTGCAAAAATTGCTAATAAAATTGACAGTCGTCAGTGACGGTGACATATGAGTAGGTTGAATTAAAAATATATAGCTTATATAATAAAGTAAGTGTATTAATTCTGACTGAGATGTAAATAAGAAAAAAATAGTAAGTTGGTACTACGTAGTTGGATATAAACTGATATAACTGTAGAGAGTACAATAGGTTTAGAGTAGTAATGGTTTATGTTAAGATCAAAATAAAAGTTAAATAAATTGTAAATAAGGAAACATTAAAAGGAAGAAATTCAGCATATATTTAAAAGAATGTGATATACTAATAATAGTAATAATAATAATAAATAATAGCTGTTTATAGATCATATAGCTTTATAATACACAAGTCCTTAAATGAATTGAGAATTCTGTTAAGAGGTAATAAAATGAAAAATGTAATTTTTGTTGATGATATACAATTTTTGTTAGAATAAATAAATTAGGTAAATTAGTTTATAGTTTTAAAGACTGTATTTGGTTTTGAATCTCATATACACGAATTAGCTAAAGGGGTAAACCAACCAATTTCATATTTAGATCATGCATTTGTAAGAGAAATTAGATAAAATTTATGTTTAGCAATTATGAAAATTACAAAAACAGGTCATTACCTTATAGCAGTGGTTCCCAACCTTTTTTATGCCTCGCACCCCTAAAAAATTTTAATATGTTCTCGCACCCTTCACAGTAACTATTTATTTAGGAATAAAGGTGAAGGTGGCCAAAACAAATGTTATATCGCACCCCTGGTTGGGAACCACTGCCTTATAGCGTTAAAAGTAGGTGTTAATGATAAACTATATAATATAAATAGAGACATGGTTTATCGAAAACTGATTATCAAATTTTGAATCAAAATGAAGTAAACTCAATTTGAAAACAAATATATACCTTTATAGTTATTATTAAAACATACTAAATATTTATAAGTGTAGTAAAGAAACAAGTAAATCAATTCATTGTGTAAAATATTATAAAGGGATTTTGAAAATCATCGATTACTAACGAAATAACAGAATTGACATGTAAGATGTATTAAAAGCATAAAAATACCAATTTAAAAATATCATAAAGATAGTTTTAAATATTATAGATGTAAAACTAATCAAATGATAGGACAGGAAAAATTGAATGCTATAAAAACGATTTTTTAAACATGAAATGGATATAAGAAACAATGAAATTTTGTTAGTAGACTAACTGGTAACGGAAGAAACGAAAATGAAATAGCCTAAGAAATACACTTAATGACTATATTATAAG
This sequence comes from Tachypleus tridentatus, assembly GCF_004210375.1. Lineage (NCBI taxonomy): Eukaryota > Metazoa > Arthropoda > Merostomata > Xiphosura > Limulidae > Tachypleus > Tachypleus tridentatus. Next base: position 69,819,370 of record NC_134833.1, on the reverse strand, counting down.
TGTGGCAGAAAAAATATGAAACCAATTGATAATGACCCATGTAAAATATTTAACATTAAGATAAAAATACAATTCCATATATTTACTTCATACATCTAATAGTGGAGTAAATATTATAATTTTGAGTGTAAAAACGAGAGAATTCCGGGAGAGGATGAAATTTTAGTAAGCGAATGAATTGTATCACAAAACAATTAGTATATATCTACACTTTGTCTGTAACAAGACGAAATTGTCCATAAAAGTTAAAAAAGCTATAGTAATTCTAATATACAAAAAGGTGATTGAAAGAATTATTTAAATTAGATTGTTATTTGTATTTCCTAAAATATTAGTAAAGGAAGTGAAAGTGAGATTGTTAAAAGTTTTAAATAAAATAACTTTGTCTTCTGTCTCAAAAACAAATATAGGTCTATGAAAGAATTGGATACTGAAGAGACACTTTTAAATTTCACACAAAATATTCGTGATCAATAAGAAAATGATAAAAATACTGAGGGTGTTTGTAAAACAAGAATAGACGTCTCTGTGCCACATCAAATATTGTTAGCCAATATAGAAATTAAAGATAAAATGAATTCAGGAAAATGGTTTCAATCTTATTCATAAATAAGAGCAGAGAAAAAAAAAACAAATTTAATTATTCCAGTGTAATAAAATATCGTATTTTGCATAGTTTGTAGTTAGATATACTTTTGTACAATACATAAATCATTTGTGAGATAAAAGTTTGTTATTAAATTATTAACTATCACCCGCTAGTACAGTGGTAAGTCTACGGATTTACAATTCTAAAATCAAGGGATTCGATTCTCCTTGGTGGGCTCAGTAGATAGCCCAATGTGGCTTTACTATAAGAAAACACACACATACTAAGTTTACTAATCATATAGCATTACAATTTAGCACTAGTAATACAAAAAATTAAAATATTTGAAAATGACTTGTAAGCACGAGTAAATTGTTTTATTGGTCTGATATTCATTAAAATAACTAAAATGAAATATATTTTTAATTTAAAAAGATTGATTAAAAATGAAAATGTGAAAATTGTATATTAATAATAATATGTATAATAATAATTATTTCAATACATCAAAAACATACAAATATTTACATATACTAAATTTAGAAATTGATAAAGATCTAAGATGACAACAGAAGGTTAAGGATTTTGTAAAAAAAGTAAGATTTATGTTAATTGAAAATCTAAAAAAAATTAAAAAATTTCTTGACCTCCCAGATGTTTAGAATCTTGGTTGTTTTTGATGCACTAAAAGGGCATTCAAATATTTTAAAAGCGAAGTATGCATAAATTATTTTGTTAATTAGAATTAAACACATTTAATAATTTAGCTTTAGTGATAAAAATGAAAATAATATAACGAAGTTTAGAGCACTTTTAGGATAATTTTTAAATATAAAAATATTTTGAAAATTTAAGTAAAAATGTAATTATTTATGTTTATGATTTAAATGTCATGAAATAAAATAGTAACAATTAATTTTACTAACCCATGATTAAACTCTGAATTATCTTTAAATTTAAATATGATTAATTAAGTTGAAATTAAAAAAATTAATGAAATCAACCTAGATAAAATGATAGTCCTAGAATTATTTTAATTTTATTGTATTGTATTTGATTGATAATATTCTTGTATTGTTTTTGTAAAAAAATATAAATATAATTCCTAATATTTTTTTAGAACATTGTACGTTTTAGTTAACCAGACTTAATATTATAATTAACATGTTTTATTAATCCTGATGTTCACAAGTACCGCAGTTCTATAACTACTCACAGTTCATGTCCACGGTTACTGTCGAAGACAAGGAAGAGGTTAGGTTGTAGATGGAAACACGGCAAGTGTAAGCAGCCATTAAGTCATGGCGCTGTAAGCTTGGAATTAGGAGTTCGTTCGTAACTATTCCTGTACCGACGATTTTGAAAGTGTCGTCCAAGAGAACGGACTCTCTCCACCACGACACATTAAGTGAGGGAATTCCTGTTAGATACATTATATAAATAATATAATTGAACTTCTCTAAAAGACCGAACTTATAATTCCTTTTATGTAGAAAATATTATCTATCTTTCCTTTATATTTTGTACTTAATATTTAATATTCAATACTTTAAACACTGGTTAATATATCTCAGGTAAAATATACAAAGGATTAAAACTAATAACTGTACATAATCGTTATTTCAAAGAAAAACAATTAAACTCTTAACAAAACAGCTTCAAAACTGTTAGACTATTAACAAAACATGTTCAAAACTGTTCAACTTCTTAAGGAAACAGGTTCAAATCAAACCTTGAAAAAGTTAAGTAATTCAATCTGTTAAGAAAACAAATGAAGTCTTACTTACGACATTTTCACACAGATCAGGGAGCAATGAATCGGTTAAAAGTAGATATTAGAAATATGTACGTATAGAATAAATAAGGCTAATTAGAAGTTTGTCGTATAAATTTAATTTATAGATGGTAAAAAAAAAGGCCAAGTAAATGTTTGTTGTAGAAACAAACACAATGTCTCTATAGTTAAGAAAGAGGTCATATAAAGGTTTGTTATGCAAACAAACACAATATCTACATAGTTAAAAATGGTCAAATAAAGATTTGTTATGCAAACAAACACAATGTCTCTATAGTTAAGAAAGAGGTCATATAAAGGTTTGTTATACAGTCAAACACAATATCTATATAGTTTTAAAAAGGCCTAGTAAAGGTGTGTTGTATAAACACTATACTGTTTAAATTCTCAGGATACACACCTCCTTCGACCTCACAAATGACTAATAAAGAATCTCCTTCATTATAAGGTCCTATTAGGCTTCTCAAAATTTTTCCATTTCGGTCCTTGATTACAGGTTTTGATGGAGGTTCTAAAAAAAACACCACTTGTAAGTCACTACATAACACTGAAACAGCAAGTAATATTTTACTATGACATGTAAAACGTGTTGTGTTTTAACTGTAGAGAATCACAGTCAAGGTTTCAGCTTTTCAATTCCAAAAACTTACCGCTCATGTACCAGGGGACGACGTTTAATGTGAATATCTTAAAATAACTATTTATATTCAACACACATTTAAACACTTATGGTCACTTTACCAGAAGTTAAACATTTTCTAGTGTTAACATACTACTAACAAAGACTTTTAGTTGTTAGGATACCAATATTAATTTTTAACCTTGCATGATTCGAACATGCCCTGGTAATTACTGCTACAAATAACGAATCCGTATACCTACAATTCACGACCTGCCGCGAAAACGAATCGCGCTTCACACGTTGAGACCGTGATTGTTTGTAAGACTAAGGATGAAATTCGATTAAGGAATCACAAGAGTTGGGGCTTTTCACTAACTTGCCCAATTTGCTCTAGCGAATATCCGACACAAAATAAACATAAAAACGACACATTCCTGGGGTGATTGCCTCTGGCACTTCAATATGTCCTTAATCTTCCCCTACCCCCAAGAGATGAACTTGAATATATCTTAAAGGAGATAAACATCAGTTTTGTAGAATTTAAAAAAAAAAATCTATATCTACTGTTTCACGGAATCAATTGCACCAAGAGAACTGTTGTCAGAAATGTGTTACGAAGAATGCATCACGGTCCATCAGATAATATTGGACCTTCAAACATGGATGTAGCTTATTTTGCCGTTTTAAAATATGATTTAGTTAACTGTCACTTATCATCATGGAAATATTTGTCATTCTCTACTCAGTAGAGAATAAAATTATTTGGGAAAATCAAACGCAGGTTGTGACACGATGAATCGTTTATGGTGCTCGTGTATATATTTAGAATAATTGTTGTGTCAGTATACAGCTATGCTTTGGGCTATATGCGCTCAATCCATCGCCGGAACCGAACCCGGATTTTAGCGTTTTCAGTCCATAAAACTTGTGGCTGATTCAGCAATGGACCGCATACGTTGAATGAAATAAAAGTTCCATTTTAAAGTTAGAAAACTAGGTCTTTAAAGCAGTGAGAAGTAATTTGAAAACATTCGTTTGAGACTTTCTGAAACTTTACATATAGTTTATTTTGAGACTTTTTAAAACTTTACATATAGTTTGTATCCAATTCAACCTCTCTTTTGTTTAAATCGATATTACTTTAGAGAAATGCAATACACGTCTGTTAATTAACTTAGGTGCTTCGAACTGATGTTTTCATTTAAAAAGTACGTGTTTATAAAACAACTTCCCAGACACCAATTGTTTGAGAAATTAACCACTTATAATTAATCATATCTGGGAATATTTTTGGACTATCGATTAGTTCAAGGATTAACCACTTGCTATTGGAAACTATTGGCTTATTATATAACAATCACTTTCTTACAAAAAGTATTATATTATGTTTTGAGTTTTTTTAAAAAATAAACTTCAACCACTGACCACTGACCAATAACCTTTAGGATACTGTCTGTGTAGCGAGTCCTGGCGTGAATGAAATCCGCCCGGCATCGATATGATCCTTGGTCATCCCTGTGTAGTGAGCTGAACATCAGAAGAGCCGGTCTGGTATGTGTGACGAAGCGGACTCGACTAGTCATGAAGACAGACGAATGTCGAGCTCGAACCAAAGATCGTCGTCTCGCGTCAAGAGTATAGATTGGTTTAGTGATGTTGTCCTTGTACCAGAAGACGAGAGTGGGAGCGTCAACCATTTGAATATCTGTGATATAACATGGTAACTCCGCCTTCTCTTCTATCAGGCCAATCACAATAACTGAAAACAAAGATTACACAATATAAAAAAGTACTGATACTTATAAACAATTCTAACAGTGTTTAAGAACAGTTATACTAGAATTTTTCAAACACGGGTTTGCCTTCTAAAGGAAAGGGTCAAATGATGGACGCCATTCAGTAATATAAGCTTACACTGAGAAGTGAAATAACTTATATAGTAACAGCTTTTTTATGTTATTTCTTTAAAGTTGTATCTTCCTTGTAACTTAAGTCGTTTTTTCAAAGTTGGATCTTTTTTGTAACTTGTATCATTTCTTAAAGTGACACATTTCTTGTAACTTATAAAGTTTACCAACACCTGAGTTGATGAAGTTAAGCATATTTCTGAACAAAGCAGGCTTCCACCTCATCCGACTGGGTATTAACCAAGAGTATGTATTGCCATAAAGCAAAACTTAATATTAAACAGATTAATTTCTAGGTTATATTCTTTAACAAACGACGATTTGGATTAGGCGTTACCCGGGAACTGACTTATTAGGTTACCTGTAAAAATTTAAATCAATATCATTTTAACGTACTATGAAAGGTCTAATTTAGATTTGATTGACAGAACTATTTAGCACGAACTTATTTATAAAGTGTTTAGAATTACAGATACGGTGTGGTATAAAAATGTTTACAATTATGGGAAATGTACAGTGTAAGATGTTTACAATGATGGGTATAGTATTGTATAAAATGTTTGGTATGGTAGGTTACAGAATACAGAAAAAGTTTAAAAATTACTCATAATAGTACTGAATTATTCATAGAGGAACGTACTAAATGTGGTATTATGTATTGCATCGCTGTACAACAACAAAGAAATGCCTTTACACACGTCGTGTTAACGTCGATAACAAGTGTCAAGTTTAGTTCGTCGCGTAACAGCCCTTAATGCAGAGAAATAGACTCCACTCCGTCCCCCTGCAGATTTACATGTGAATCACGTCGCGAGGGACAAACATTACGATAGGTGTAGCTACAAAAGGTGGTGAAGTTACTAGTTTTAGTATCATAAAACTTTCAGCTCGACTGAGAAAAAATAAATAAAAACAATTAGTTTATCTTTCCTTCGAGAAAGGTTCTAAACCAATTTTATTAGAAAGACGATTTCTCCACATCGCAGCTCTTAATCAGATGACAGGGCAAGAGTGGATTAAGAAATTGGTTGTTATGGCAACCTAAGGATTAAAGAGCAAATGTTATTACTGTATCAGTCACCAATGAGTGACTTTTAGTGTTCTGAACGAAAAAACCTAGAGAAATAATGTGGGATAAAGAACATCGAATTTGGCATGAACTTAACGGATAACTATAAGGTATGTTCTAACTTTCAGGTATTCAGGGCGGTATAATTAGTGGATGCGAATTAAAACTTGATATACGTCTTAAATTATATATTTACCCATAACTATTCAATTAATTATTCAATTAATTCCAACAATCAACTGAAAGAATCAGATATAACATTCTTTGTTCGTGCTACAATCCTATGGTTTTAAACATACAAATTTTAGAACTGTTCTTACCACGTTTGTAGGGAATGAGAAATTTCATAGAATGTTATAACATAAACATCTGAGGAACTTTTTGTGTGAATTGTTGTGGTTCAGTGAAACCAATCGACGGAACGTCTGTATGACGACCTACATGACTGTTAGATTATTAACTGTTAAATAAAACATCTTTATGACGACCTACATATCGATTACTGTAATAACTGTTGGATAGCACGTCTGTATAGTAACCTAAGTGCCTAATACAGTAATAACTATTGAACAGAACGTTTTTATGATGACCTAAATTGCTGATACAGTAACAACTATTGGATAGAATGTCCTTATGACGACCTATACGGTTGATGCAATGACAACTGTTGGACATGATTTGTTTTATGACGACTTAAAGTATTTGACATGTTAACACTTATGTTGTGACTAATTGATAATGAGACTAACTTAGAGAGACTCTGTTCACCAATTGTAAAATCATTTAATTGTAACTTTTTATTGTTTTTAACTTAGTGATTCTATTTAAAAATATAACCTCTAAAAACTACTGGAAACTTTCTGTAGACATGCATATAAATTTTCGTTTATAGTACGTTTCTAAAATACTACATCTATATCAATCAATCTTAAGTGTTGTTATATAAAGAACAGAGACCAGTGGAACATTTCTCAAGTTATTCTATACTTGGTTGATTATCACACTTTCGGCTCCTAAAGTATTCAGTTAGCTTTCGAAGTAATTACGATAATAATTCTAGAACTTCGCTAGTACAGCCTAGTTATAACTCCCAGCTAATGTCACTCAGAATTTAAGAGAGAAACAAATGCTTTGTCTGAAGAAACGTCTGTGGAAAGTGAAGACTTAATTATAGCTGCTAGCTGTGATGTTACAGAAATAAAAATCTTATATCACAATACTTACCTTACTTCCTCATTACTTATAAGGCTTAATAGGTGTCCTGGCCGGACGGTGGTTTTAGGCTATTTTTAAAACGACAGCAACTAATTATGAAACACATGAAGAACGTTTGATTGAATATCTCGTACTTTTCGACAACTTGTCACAGTTTTCTTTGTAAAATTCTACAGTTGAAATAGAATACATTAAATATTTTCTTACCTTGAGAACTAATATTAAATATAGGTGCCAGATAAAACACGCATATTGTAAGACGAGTGAAATACTTTCTTTTCTGCTTTGAAACGTCACGAATAATCTATACACTTACACTGTAGGATGTTCACGAAATAAAGTGTTTTTATCATACCTCTCACTATCATAGATCATAATGGATGTGGAGAAAGAGAATATTGTTATAGCTTTTTCTCAATATGAATATTTTGTCCTCGATGAAAGACAAAAAAAACAACAGAACTGTTAAATCTCGAACTAAGCTGCAATAATAAGTCGAAGGTTTTAAAGCGAAATGCTTGCAACGATTTGTTTTCATTCAATACAACTAATGGTGTTTTTTCACAGATTCATTAGGCAAATTATAACAGCTCTAAATTCCAACACTGACACGTGGCTGACGTTTCTTTAAATCTATTCATTCACATTTGATTTGCATTTAAGTATATCATATAATTCAAAATTGAGAAAATGCGACCACAACATCTTGGAAACAATTATAACACGAGAACAATTCTTTCTTCGGCTGAGAAATATTCTGTTCCCTCTAAAATTTATCCACTGATTCATATATTTTAAAATTTCTGCTGCTCAGTTCGATAAATAGTGAATGATTCTTAATTATGTTATTGTAAAAACTGAACTTAAACGTATAGCATTACTACTTCGTTGGGTAAGAAAATATCTTACATCATGTTAACCTAGCAGTGTTGTTTCGTCAGATATGAAAACATTTTACACTGTTAAGGGCCCGGCATGGACAAGCGTATTAAGGCGTGCGATTCGTAAGCTGAGGGTCGCGGGTTCGCATCCCCATCGCGCCAAACATGCTCGCCCTTTCAGCCGTGGGGGCGCTATAATGTGACGGTCAATCCCACTATTCGTTGGTAAAAGAGTAACCTAAGAGTTGGCGGTGGGTGGTGATGAATAGCTGCCCTCCCTCTAGTCTTACACTGCTAAATTAGGGATAGCTAGCGCATATAACCCTTGAGTAGCTTTGTGCGAAATTAAAAAGCAAAACAAAAAACTACACTGTTAATTTTAATGTTGTGTTATATCATTAAACAACAAAACCTTTTATATTGTTCTAATCTCTGATCGTCAAATAACAAAACGATCCCACTATGTTAGATTATCGTCATAAACTAAAACGCTCTATAATACCTTTATACAGCGTTCATGTACTTCGTATAACCTAACAATAAGAGGTTTTAAATCGACGTTAAGCCTAGTTTTATTGAATCAACTTAGAAAGTTTCTTTCTTGGTGTTCACTTTTATGTCGTACAAATATCGTTTTAAGCATTTTATTATTAAATTTAATAATATCCATAAGTTGCTTCACATAATCAGTAGTAAGTTCTACATACAAGAAGTGAGTTTTGTAAAACTTTTCAATATTCTATTTTTGTGTTCCTTATCTTAAGTTAATTTATCATTTTCTACATTAATAAGTAGGTAAAATGTTCTTTCTATTCAAAAATTTATCAAATAACTTGTACAGCATTTGCTTACCCTAAAGAATTATAAATTAAAATGGAAATGAACAGAAATATATAAAAATATTTTACAGAATTATTACATTTTTGAATATACAGATAAAATCGTTCAATGTACAGCCTTGAATGGAAATTATGACAGTGCTTCACCAGCCCTCGACACTATATATCGTCTTGTTAGACGATAAGGAACAAAGAAAAAAACGTGCTCCCTCCGGTTCATAACACCATCTGATTACATACTCGTGATTCATGTTCATTCCACCATAGTCCACTTTATTGGTAAGGTGTCTTTACGTACACAAATATAATTACATACGTGTTAGGCTTATTGAAGATCTAGAATTGTTAAGTTTCGTTATATACGCTGTACATCATGTCTCGAGCTTGCGAAATTATTATATACGTGTTAGGCTTAATTGAAGTTCTAGAATTATTAAGTTTCGTAATATACGCTGTACATCATGTCTCGAGTTTGCGAAATTTCCATCCTGGGACTTTAAATGATTACATCTTTCATGTGTCACGCGAGGCGTAACCGCAGCTGTTCTTTCTGTTTAAGCAGGAACAAAAAATACACCGTTTCGATTTTGCTACTGGTTTGGATTTGTAGTTCAATCAGAGATGCTTATTTCTAATACATAGAAGTTAGTGAACAACTTCGAAAAACTGCATGCATTAACGACATACAACCTGACAATAAAACACCTGACGTGATACTTCTACCTTATACACAACATGCTCGGCCTTAAACCACACATCAAGACTCTTCTGATTCAACTTTGATCTGGTAAAATATTGTAATACACTATTGTAGACAACAGGTTTACGAAGATTACATATACCTCGAAAAAAGAATGAAAGAAGACTTTTCATTCGAAGAAAGTGAATAAACGTCACAATGTTAACAGCTTTCAAGGACTAGTAATTATTTAAAATCTGCTTCATTTCTTTTTGTGTGTTGACTTTATGTCAGTGATTCAAGATTTCTTCTTGTTATTTTAGTAACAGGCATAAAAATAATTACAGCTTAAAGTTTACAGATAATAATGTAACAAGAGCTTACATCATGCTATACATTTTATAATCCTTGATGTAAAAAGAGTGTACAACGTACTAAACACTATGTAATCCTTGAAGTTTCCTATATGTTTTCTAATCCTATACTAAACAAGGCTACAATGGTGATAATATTCATACAAAGGCTATCATCATAACAATGTCCTCACAAAGGTTACTGTAACAATGATATTCAAAAATTGCCTATAACGAGCAAACTTATTCTAAACAACATTATATTTTGGCTTAGTAAAACTTCAAACGTATGTACAAGTGTTAAACCGTTAAAAACGATCGATTTCTTATAATCATGAAAAGAGAAAATGTCCGTGTGCTCTACATTTTGAAACAAGTTGATTATGGACCCGGCATGGCCAAGTGGTTAAGGCACTCAACTCCTGGTCTGAGGGTCGTGGGTTTGAATCCCCGTCACACCAGATATGTTCACCCTTTTAGCCATGGGCGCATTATAATGTTACGGTCCATCCCACTACTTGTGGGTAAAAGACTAGCCCAAGAGTTGGCGGTGGGTGATGATGACTAGCTGCCTTCCCTCTAGTCTTACACTGCTAAATTAGGGACGGTTAGCGCAGATAGCCCTTGTGTAGCTTTGCGCGAAATTAAAAAACAAACAAGTTGATTATTGTTAATAACATACGATGCGTACAATGAAGTACTGATTGAGTACAACAATACAAATTTCCTGTATTGTTCGTTATTTTATAAATCTAAAATTGTTAAATACTTTTGTGTTAAAGTTATATTAAAGGACATTTACAACTTTATGTTACCAACACAAGAAATTAGTTTTCCAAAGTCCTGCATTTTTTATAACCATCGCTACTTCACACGTTTCGTTATTATTTTTACACTTACATTGTTTTTAGTGCTGGTTGTAGCATGTACATAACGTGTTCCCAGTATAAACAAATCTATATAATAATACTGATACATAGATCAATAAACTGACACTTATATACTGTCAGATAAATAAACGCTTTTGTTACATGTCAACGAGGCAAATGACATTCATTTCCTACATTGGTGTTTTAGGGCTAGATGGCATGAAAGAATATTTCTTGCTTGGAAGTATAACACGTTTCACTGATAATTGTTTTAAGTGCGTCGTTTAATGTAATCACTGTTAAGTCTCATTAACCAGTCAAATTTCACGTCTTTACTGAAAATGACATCCACACAGCGCATATAACGAGTTATATGTAACTAATAAATGAAACAAAGCGATATAATAAAGAAAGACAAAATTATGAGTCGTCAATTCACTAGTATTTTAGCAACAACATCCTAGACTATTGCAGACACTATCACCGTATAGAATGTATTAGAAGCTTAAGAAAGATACGATTATCGTTAATTATTACACACAGTACCACCCTGTAGAGTTTACTACAAACTAAACAATGATATATTTATCATTAATGCTACACACCAATACAAAATATTGTTTACTGGCCTCTTAACGATAGTACCATTATCGTTAATTGTTACATATACATAATCTACAGCTATAGAGTGATACCACTATACAGGTTATACATAATCTACAGCTATAGAGTGATACCACTATACAGGTTATACATAATCTACAGCTATAGAGTGATACCACTATACAGGTTATACATAATCTACAGCTATAGAGTGATACCACTATACAGGTTATACATAATCTACAGCTATAGAGTGATACCACTATACAGGTTATACATAATCTACAGCTATAGAGTGATACCACTATACAGGTTATACATAATCTACAGCTACATAGTGATACTACTATACAGGTTATACATAATCTACAGCTATAGAGTGATACCACTATACAGGTTATACATAATCTACAGCTATAGAGTGATACCACTATACAGGTTATACATAATCTACAGCTACATAGTGATACTACTATACAGGTTATACATAATCTACAGCTATAGAGTGATACCACTATACAGGTTATACATAATCTACAGCTATAGAGTGATACCATTATACAGGTTATACATAATCTACAGCTATAGAGTGATACCACTATACAGGTTATACATAATCTACAGCTATAGAGTGATACCACTATACAGGTTATACATAATCTACAGCTATAGAGTGATACCACTATACAGGTTATACATAATCTACAGCTATAGAGTGATACCACTATACAGGTTATACATAATCTACAGCTACATAGTGATACTACTATACAAGTTATATAAGCATAATATACAGCTAAAAGTGATAATACAATACAGGTTATATAAACATAATCTACAGCTATATAGTGACACTAATATACGGGTTATATACACATAATCTACAGCTATATATTGAAACTACTATATAGGTTATATATACATAATTTACAGCTATATATTGAAACTACTATATAGGTTATATATACATAATTTACAGCTATATATTGACACTACAATACAGGTTGTATAAACATAATCTGCAGCTATATAGTGACACTGCTATACAGGTTTCATACACATAATCTACAGCTATGAAGTTACACTACTATATATGTTACACATAATCTACGGCTATATAGTGACACTACTCTCCGTTTAATACATTATCTGCAGCTATATAGTGACACTACTATACACGTAATACATAATCTACAGCTATAAAGTGACACTATTATACACATAATACATAATCTACAACTATATATTAACACTACAAAACAGGTTATATATACATAATCTAGGGCTATATAGTGTCACTGCCAATGCAGATTATATACACATAATCTACAGCTATAAAGTTACACTACCATACATGTTACACATAATCTAGAGCTATATGGTGACTTTACAGCTATATAGTGACGTTACTATACATGTTAGACATAATCCACAGCTATACAGGGACACTACAATACATGTTATACCTAATCTACAGCTGTATATTGATACTACTATACAGGTTATATAAACATAATCTACGGCTATATAGTGACACTACTATGCAGGTTATACACACATAATCTACGGCTATATTGTGATACTACCATGCAGATTATATATACATAATCTACAGCTATATTGTCACACTACCATACAGGTTATATACACCTAATCTACGGTTATATAGTGATAATACTATACAGGTTATATATACCTAATTTACAGCTGTATATTGACAGTAATATACATGTAATACATAATCTATAGCTATATAGTGACACTATTATACAGGTTATATACACGTAATCTATTGCTATATAGTGACACTAATATACATAATCTAAGGCTATGTAGTGACCCTACTATACATGTCATATGTAATCTACAGCTATATAGTGACACTACAATACGGGTTATATACACAAAATCTACGGCTATATAGTGATACTACTATATAGGTTATACATAATCTGCAGCTATATACTAACACTACAATACAGGTTATATACACATAATCTACAATAATATAGTGTCGTTACTATACAGGTTATATATACAGTAACTAACACTACAATACAGGTTATATACACATAATCTACAATAATATAGTGACGTTACTATACAGGTTATATATATAGTAACGTCACTGTATTATTGTAGATTATGTATATATAACCTGTATTGTAGTGTTAATATATAGCTGCAGATTATGTATAACCTATATAGTAGTATATAGTGATATTACTATACATGCTGTATATACATAATCTACAGCTATATAGCGACACTACTATACATGTTGTACATACTCTACAACTATATATTGACACTACTATACAGGCAATATACACATAATCCACAGCTATATAGTGACACTACTATACAGGTTATATACACATAATCTACAGCTACATAGTGATATTACTATACAGGTTATATGTACCTAATCTACAGTTGTATATTGACATTACTATACTGGTTATATGTACATAATCTACGGCTATATAGTGGCACTGCTATACAGATTATATACACGTAATCTACAGCTATATAGTGACACTAGTATACATAATCTACCGCTATGTAGTGATACTTCTATACAGGTTATATACACGTAATATGCAGCTATATAGTGACACTACTATACAAAATCTACGGCTATGTAGTGACACTAGTATACAGGTTATATATACATAATTTACAACTATATATTGACACACTATGTATGGTGAAATATACACATAATCCAGAGCTATATAGTGACATTACTATTCAGGTTATATAGACATAATCTTCGACTATATAGTGATATTACTATACAGGTTATAAATACACAATATTGAACTATATAGTGACACTACTATATAGGTTATATACACATAATCTACAGCTATATAGTGACACTACTATACATGTTATACATAATCTACAGCTCTATAATGACACTAGTTTACAGGTTATATACACATAATCTACAGCTATATAGTTACTTTACTACTACTCATGTTATACATAATCTACAGCTATATAGTGACACTGTTATACACATGTAATGTACAGCTATATAGTGACACTGTTATACAGGTTATACACATGTAATGTACAGCTATATAGTGACACTACTATTCATATTATACATAATCTACAGCTATATAGTGACACTGTTATACAGGCTGTATAGTGACACTACTAAACAGGTTATATACATATAATCTACAGATATATAGTGACACTATTATACAGGTTATACATAACCTATAGTTATATAATGACAATCCTGTACAGGTTATACCTCACTTACAGTTACGTAGTAACACTACTGTTCAGGTTATAGATACTCTACAGCTATATGGTGATACTACTATGCAGGTTATAAATGAGTCAAGGTGTTTATGTTCTTAAAGAGAATTTGTCACAACGTGACATTAATGTGTGTGTTTTCTTATAGGAAAGCCACATCGTGCCATCTGCCGAGTCCATGGACAGGAATCGAACCCCTGATTTTAACGTTTTAAATCCATAGATTTACCGCTGTATCAACGGGGGACGTGACATCTGTTTCACTGATAGTGTGGTAAACACACCAGACGTGACATCCGTTTCAGTGATAGTGTGGTAAACACACCAGACGTGACATCCGTTTCAGTGATAGTGTGGTAAACACACCAGACGTGACATCTGTTTCAATGATAGTGTGGTAAACACACCTGACGTGACATCTGTTTCAGTGATAGTTTTGTAAACACACCAGTCGTACATACAACTTCATTAACATTGTATAAAATACGTGTAATTGTATAAAATACATGTAATTGATTTTTATGAAACAACATTGTTATTATTTTATTTTTAAATCTTTCTTGTGTGAAGTAACAAAAAGTAATTTTCAACATATCTTTAAAACTAAATCACTGATTTATCAATAGAGATAAAATGTCATTGTGAACACACACTCGTTTTTCCTAAAAAGAAAGAAGAGAGGTACTTACTTGGGTGATTTCCCAGGCTATCCACATCTCTGGTCTTAACTATAGCTAACACCATGAGTGTTAAAAGTTTGTAACATTCGACACGAAGTGCTAGCATCTCGAAATGTGCATTAATCATTTAAAATACAAATAATATCAAAGATATGAAAATTATACTGGAATATCATTGCGACTCTGCTTGTTAACATTCACGTGTCTTTGATTTTTTCTAGCTGTTAATCAGAGCTTTTCTTTTCCAACACTCTGAAGTGGGTGTGTATTTCATCTTCCTTGCAAAGTTGACTTAGCGAAAAGAAACTTTACTTTTATCTATCTATACTCGCCAAACACTTTTCTATATCCAATACAACTGCTGCAGTTTGTTGATGAGCCTTCTTTTTATCACTGGAAGACTTCCAGCTTTCAGTTAAGGAGTGCCATCTAGTGGGCAGTAAAAACGTCGTTTTTACCACATTTTATGTTGTGATACCGATAGAAATTTCTTAAGTCAAATTAATTTTAAAAAGTTAAACACTATGTACCACACATCACTGATTTATGGGACTTACAAGATAATTATGTATAAATATAAATACATTAATTATTCGCTTTAATATTCGTAGTTCAAACAATTATTAATAAGAACTACAACAGGAAAGTAAATAATAGAACTTAGTAATATGTCAACACATCTGTAAAATCAAGTACCGAAATGATCAGCTCGATGCCAAGTACTTAAATCTAACTAACTAAACAATGACGTATGTGACGTTTCATTGCTATACCCTATACCTGACTTCTGCAACGTTTCATTACTAAGTATTCTATCTGAGTTCCGTTACGTTTCACTTTTATACTCTATATCTTAGTTCTCTGAATAACAATTTAAATTCTTATTTTTATAAACCCTTGCTGTTTAAATTAAGAACAGTACACGTAACTTGTACCAAAACGTAGGGCGGTAGGCAGGACACGTATTTGAAATTGTGTACTGACGACTTTGTTGTTAATGTCGTATTTTATTTTTGAAAGTAACCTATCACTGAATATCATAAAGTTCCAAAAATTACAAAACCATGGTTTAGTTTTGATTTTTGATAATTCCAAAAGTATGTGTCATTTTTACTGATACTTTGTCACAGAACGAGTTCAGCCAACAAACTAAAAAAAAAACAAAAACTTATGAAACATTTACCACTGTTAGTTTACCTTTATCTGTATTTTCAAAAACACTATGAAAATTTGAACAATTTCAAATCTAAGCGTCTTTAAAAGGAGTCCGGTATAAACACATCTAATCCACTTTTTTCTAAGTTCCTAAGGAATAATACACTAAACTGACACGTTTTTTAGACTTTACTAGAACAATGAAAGCAAACAACACTTAATTTAGCGTTCTTTCAGAAATTTTCAGTTTAGTACAGAAAAACAACAGTCGATCAAAACGTTGTTTCAGACGTTTTTATCTTAATGAAGACAGACTACTGTGGACTGGAACGTTATCTGAAACATTTCCATCTAACTGAAGATAAACAACTATTCACCAAAACGTTTTTTCAAACATTTCCAGCTAACTGAAGATAAACAACTGTTCACTGAAACGTTTTTTCAAACATTTCCAGCTAACTGAAGATAAACAATTATTCACCGAAACGTTTTTTCAAACATTTCCAGCTAACTGAAGATAAATACGTCTCAGTCTTTCATAACCTAGTTAATGTAGAAGAGATTTATCATTTCAGACTAAGTAGCATAAATTGGTTGACTTATTACGTCGGGGCCCGGCATGGCCTAGCGCGTAAGGCGTGCGACTCGTAATCCGAGGGTCGCGGGTTCGCGCCCGCGTCGCGCTAAACACGCTCACCCTCCCAGCCGTGGGGGTGTATAATGTGACGGTCAATCCCACTATTCGTTGGTAAAGAGTAGCCCAAGAGTTGGCGGTGGGTGGTGATGACTAGCTGCCTTCCCTCTAGTCTTACACTGCTAAATTAGGGACGGCTAGCACAGATAGCCCTCGAGTAGCTTTGTGCGAAATTTCCAAACAAACAAACTTATTATGTCGGACTAAGTGGTATAACTGGGTAGACTTATTGTGTCAGATTAAGTAATATAATTGGATTAACTTATCGTCTCAGACTAAGTAGCAAACTGGGCTGACTTATTGTGTCACATTATGTAGTATAACTGGATTGATTTATTGTCTCAGACTAAGTAATATAACTGGGTTGACTTATCATCTCAGACTAAGCAGTAGAAGTCGGCTGACTTATCGCCTCAGACTTGTCAATGTCTCATAAAGGCAGAAGTCCACTTGCAGACAATATATGATCGTTGGCAACTTTTGCTCAGAAGCAGTACATATCAACTTTTTTATTTAAATACATATGAATCAAAATTAAATTTTGATAGGGTTGCTTTGTGGCAATATCAATAACATATTGTCATAAAAAGAAACCGAAGTAGAATAAAACAACTGACATTACAAATGACTCTTCTATACAAATGTTGTTGTTTTTTCCTTGATGTGTATTGGAAATATGTGCATAGCAGAACTAGTCCAGACTTGTCTTGGATATTAGAAATACAAAGCACGTCTCGTCTCAGTTTTTTTTTAAAGCACTTTCGAAAATTGGATTCGATTCTATACTACCATAAGTTCTTTGTTGTAATTGTTTGTAGTTTGTTGACAATATAAGATCTGGTCGTCCCAGAATGTCAGAGAATTTAAATGGTGGTATTATTTAAATTATTATTTTATTTCGTCTTAAACAAAGGTACGTGTATTGACTTCGAACAGATACAATATATCATCAAGTAATGAAAGGTGATATCTAGTATGTGACACGAGCTGTATATTCTTTTCCAACTTCTACGATAAGCTGACTACGTTATTCCAGCGTAGTGATTGAACTCCCGTCCTCAAGCTTTCTGCTGTGCAGCCGTGGGCGTACATTACATGAAACAATCGAAGCTATGAACTTAAAAGATTCATTTATACCGAGAACATGTAACTTACAGAAGAAGTAGAAACCATTACAATAAGATATTAATTGTTAAATAGTAATAATATATTTGAGTTAAACAACAACGAAACCTGCAAACTTGTAATATCGTTTGTATTAATTTTGACAAGGTTTGGTTCCAAATTCGGTACTATCGAGTTATTAAGTTAAGAAAGTCAAGTTTTAAATTTTGAGTGCATACAGAGGAATTTATGTTTCTATTTATAATGAAGCTTGCAATGTATACGTCCAAAACTCGGATCTAGGGAACTACTGCACCGATCATCACCAGTCATAACTGGACAGTATTTTTATAGCTGAGCAATAAATAAAACAACTGAAATTTCCACAAAAGTGATATGTTTCAGATTTAACCAGTAAAAATAACAGAAAAAGAGTAAGTTTCAAATATAAAACAATGAAAAACTTTAAAAATTATCTGTTTTCCTTTAGTGAAAATCTAATGAATGTTACAACATAAAAACAAAACATCTTCATTGTTAAACTATGTCTACAAAAATACTTCAATAAAATCTAATCTGTGATGTAATGCTGTAATGACAATTCATTGTTAAACTATGTCTACAAAAATACTTCAATAAAATCTAATCTGTGATGTAATGCTGTAATGACAATTCATTGTCAAACTATGTCTACAAAAATACTTCAATAAAATCTAATCTGTGATGTAATGCTGTGACTACAGCTCATTGTTAAACTATGTCAACAAAAATACTTCAATAAAATCTAATCTGTGATGTAATGCTGTAATGACAATTCATTGTTAAACTATGTCAACAAAAATACTTCAATAAAATCTAATCTGTGATGTAATGCTGTAATGACAATTCATTGTCAAACTATGTCTACAAAAATACTTCAATAAAATCTAATCTGTGATGTAATGCTGTAATGACAATTCATTGTCAAACTATGTCTACAAAAATACTTCAATAAAATCTAATCTGTTATGTAATGCTGTGACTACAGCTCATTGTTAAACTATGTCTACAAAAATACTTCAATAAAATCTAATCTGTGATGTAATGCTGTAATGACAATTCATTGTCAAACTATGTCTACAAAAATACTTCAATAAAATCTAATCTGTGATGTAATGCTGTGACTACAGCTCATTGTTAAACTATGTCTACAAAAATACTTCAATAAAATCTAATCTGTGATGTAATGCTGTGATTACAGCTCATTGTTAAACTATGTCTACAAAAATACTTCAATAAAATCTAATCTGTGATGTAATGTTGTGATTACAGCTCATTGTTAAACTATGTCTACAAAAATACTTCAATAAAATGTACTCTGTGATGTAATGTTATGATGACAGCTGATTGTTGAACTAAAATATAAATATAATTATTTTTCTTATGGGTGATAAACATTAATGAATCTCAAGTAGAAGTAAATTATTGAAGAAATGTCAAACAATTCCAGAAAAGACCGAAGGAACAACCAATTATTTGTGAAGATCGAAGGGTGTTTGCTAATTTTAATAAAAGGGTTAGAAAACAATGACTTTTACCTGAAGGAAGCCACAAAGGTGAAACGTCCGTTGTAGTATTTTACCTGGAGTTTATATTCGTTTATTTGAAACTTTATTATGAAAGTCTTACTTAGACACTCTAAGAAAACTTCTAATGATAAATCTGTGAGCTTCAGATAAGTATTTACCTACAAGTACAAACATGGTACAGTTTATAACTATATTGTATTAATTATATTAATGTTTTATGTTAGATATTTTAATTGTTAGTATCATGTCTAGACAGTTACAAATTGTACTAAACTATGCAAAAAAGGTCTCGTGTACTATCACACTTTATCATACACACTAGTTATTTAATTGTGGTTTCAGCAAGAGATTACACATTAATTTACGAACCGTTAGATACTGCTATAATGAAAGACTACATTTAGTTGAAAATTAAAGATAATATCCATTAAACCAAGAGAACACTAATTAATGAAACTCAATATAATTTACTCTTTCTGGAAGATTTACTCACTGTGCACAACGTGTTACATCCATAATCACATAAATATTAGGTTGTTACCATTTACAAACCAGAGAGCAGGCATGTGTCATTGTTGCAAGTGTATACGTTTGTAACTTAACCTATAATTATCTATCTTTTATGTACATAAATACAAAACGATGTATTCACTTTTCAGTCACATAACTTTAATAAGAGCTTCTTTAAATCACCTTTATAATGTTTCCAACACTTGAGATTTGCTGTAATAGAATTTGTTCTGTTATTAAGTTTGTGTAATTGTATTTTTTGTGTATATAGACTCACTTAGTTACCTTATAACTGTACATAGCATCTATACTTCTAATACGTCGAGATGAAGTTTTATTTAATATCAAAAGCTTATTATTTTAGTGCAGCACTTTTGAAAATAAAAATTTCTTCAAGAAAGGCACAGATTTCTTTTAAAGACTGAGGAAATTTCTCACAGAATCTTCCCTGGCTAAATATAATACGAAATGGTATAGTTTTACCTAAGCTGTATTCAAACATCCAGTGTACTTGGCGGCTTCTCGGAAGCTCGTCGATCAATTATTCGTGATAGTGACGCACGAAATTCTTGTTTGCAACATAACTTGTTATCTAGGTCTAACATGTCTTCAAACTAATTACACTCCGAGCCAGAACGGTGGTTTCCGCTTCATACACGGCCAAGTGACTTCTCCATCATTCTTCATGTCGGTCTCAGGCTTTAATTACTTTACATCAACACCTTGAAGCCAAGGTTTACGGTTACTTAACATAACTATAGACATAGGAGTCATATTGAACAAAACTGGAAATACTAGCAATCATCTCGACCTCTCATATTCTCAGTTTTATATTCTGAATTCATTTGTTTATGTATTTACTAGCCAAGTGCTTCTGGAAACCCAGTATAAACGTTAGAATTGTCCCTGAAACACAAGTATAGGAACATTCCAAGAAATGCCCCTAACACATATGTACAACAACACTCTTATAAGTTTCTCTAAAACACATGTAAAAGCCTACCAAAAGTAAACTATCACGTCAAATATTGAATTTTATGAACAATATTCGTTGTAAGGCCTTCTCAATAAGTTAGATTCTAAACACGTACACCTTGTCAACTGTTCAGGAGATAGAGTTTTTTTGTCGATGGAAATTCCTATCTAGAAATCCACCTTTACTCTTAAGCGAACAGTAATATACCTTGCTATGGGTTAATGGACAGTTATGGACTAAACTTTTCTTCTGCCTAAACATCACCTAAATAATGTGCAACTTACACATGACACACAGCCTTTTTAGTCTTTGCCAGTAAATATAACATTTATTTTAAAATGCACTTGTTGTGAATTTGACAGGGATCAACAGACCGAACCATAGAAAAGAGCATTTTTTTCAATTCTAACAAAGGTCTGTACATAGTCTTTGTTTTAAATAGACATGATATTTATAACAAAACAGGATTGATTGTATAATGTATTCATTTCTCATTACATTTATCTTAAGTTGTAAAAACTGTATTCAAGTTTAAGGCGGCCGTCTTATCCCACCTTCTCCAACGTAATATAATTAGTTGAATAATATTTAATTTTTTTCATTATGAAAACCAGTAGCTATTAATTGTTTTACTTCATGTGGCGAATATTTATTCAGTACTGGCTGATCTACCTATTTAACACACGGATAACACATAGGCGCCCCTGTGGATGTGACGCTTGATGTCACATTTCAACAGATCACTTCTAAGGACCTAAAGATTATCCGCTCCAAATTTCTGTGGCAACCTTTCCAAATTCTTGCCATTGTGACAGAGACTTTTGCCAAATAACTGTTTGGAATAAGCTTAAAGTAATGAGATACTATAGTTCGTAAACTAAAGTAAAACTGTTATTTTGGTAGTTTCAACCCAAACAGCAACTCACGCCACACTGGGCTAAATGGCTAGACCAGAAGCCCTAAAGCTTAGGAGTGCAGCTTTTCATTTATAAATGCCGACCACAAACAGGAATAACAGTCACCGGCAAGTGTTTAAAACTTTCCTAGCCTGATAATGTTGTAAAATATGTATGAATACTTGATTCAATATTACTTCTTGTCTTATGCTTTACCTGCTGCTTGCGACAGTTCGAGGGAAAACAAACTATTTTTATTGATCTAATATATCATTACAATTTGAGAGTCGTGGATTCTTCCACAGTAGAATAATCATCCCCAAGTTTACTTTATACTGAAATCGATGTCTTTAACTTATTGGCGATGTTAATATTGTCTGAGACAAGAAGAACACTTTATAACTATTGGTACATAAATGTCTTTCGTAACAATTTCAAATACCGTTTCTTTTGTAACACAAGTACTGAGCCACACTAATGTAAATCACCACATTACACCGTCTTTCGTTAAACCTAAAAAACATATAAAATAGTTTATTAATGTTAATTTGTTGTTAAAAATACAGCTACACAATAGATTATCTACAGAAACTCGAATTATGGTTATAAGCTCTGAAGTGTCCACTGATCCATCATGGACTATCTCTTTAAAAACATAAGTCATATGTCATGAATCTTCGACCCGACATGGCCAGGTGGTTAGGCTTATCCCCGCGCAATTTGAGAGTCGTGGGTTCGAATCCCCCGTCACACCAAACATGTTCGCCTTTTTTGTGGCAGCGTTATAATGTGACAGTTAATGTCACATAAAATTGTAGCCCAAGAGTTAGTGGTGGGAGGTGATGACCTTCCCTTTAGTCATACACTGTTAAATTAAGAACGGCTAGCGCAGATAGCCCTTGTGTAACCTTGCGTGAAATTCACAGAATACAAAATAACCTAATGAACATACATCAAAGGAAAACTTTAGCGAAACCGACCCGTATTTTATTTGAGAATTTCATATGAAAAATAAATATGTTTTCTTCTTTGAAATAATTTGTTGCAACCGTAGAAACAAAGGGTTATAGCACAGACAACTTCTGGACAAACAGACTGTATTTCTACGAGTTTCTCCGTCTGACAAACCATAGTTATCTATTCTCTTCGTAAATTGTACACATTTCATATTTCAGGTATTTCTGTAAGGAAGTCAAACGTGAAATAAAAGTTAATTCGTTCTTTTTAGAATTTGACATACAAACATTTATGTTACAAACCACGATCAAAACACCTTAAGGTATGAAAAAATACTGTATTGAAATGCATACACTGTTACGTTAGAAATATTGTTGTAACGTATTATATTCATAGATATACAAGAAACTTGTTATTTAAGAAAACTGCCACCAGGTGTATTTCATTATTACTCTTGAAGATCAGTGTTGAGTGAGGAAAATGTCATCACCAGGGGTACTTCATTGTTGCTCTTAATTTAAAGGTTGTATCAAGGAAAACCATCACCAGAGGTATTTTAATGTTACTTCTTAAGTTCAATGTTGTGTCACGTAAACCACCACCAGGAGTATTTTATTGTTTGTTTTTTCCTAGTTACGTGTTGTACCCTTGATAATCTGAATCCATTGATCTATATTAATATAGTGAAGAGTTTTCAGAAATGATTTTATGTTATTCTACTGAAGAGGTGTAAGCTGATTTCTGAATAACTTGTGTTTTATTGCAAACGTTAGAAAAGTTTTTCTAGATCTTTCTACATCAATAACCAGGAATATTAATATTACACAAGTATGTCACTACAGACGTGTACCTAGTTCCCATGCCCGCCATACACCAAGCATCATGTTAAACATTTTAATCGAAGCTTGTTTGTTTTTGAATTTCGCGCAAAGCTATTCGAGGGCTATCTGCGCTAACAGTCCCTAATTTAGTAATGTAAGACTAGAGGGACGTCAGCTAGCTAGTCATCACCACCCGCCGCTAACTCTTGGGCTACTCTTTTACCAACGAATAGTCGGTTTGACCGTAACATTATAACGCCCCCACGGCTGGAAGGGCGAGCATGTTTGGTGCGACGAGGATTCGAACCCGCGACCCTCAGATTACGAGTCGAACTCCTTAACCCACTTGGCCATGCCGGACACGTTTAATCGATGTTCTGTGTAAGATCTGTTACCAACATCTAACGTCTTAAACAGCTTGTGTGTTAAATAAATCAATTAAATAAACCACTATACCTTCACGAATAAAAGAAATCTACTCTTCATTTTTGGATTTCATATCATTTAAGGTTACTGATGAAGGATTTCATATCATTTAAGGTTACTGATGAAGGATGGGATTTCTCGAAACGAGTAGAATTGAGTAATTAGTGGTGAATCGAAAGACAGATCGGATTTCACCTTTATATTCATTTGTTAAGCTTAGACAGTGGTAACAGGATACATCTGCTAAGTTTAGACCATGGTTTCAATATTCATCTGCTATTCTTGATGACGGGAAACCTACTTGAAATAAAAATGTATCTCAGAACGGCTGGTATGGGTATTAACACTTATCGATAAGCAAAGAACAACTTTTTAACCCTAGGTCATTTTCATGTTAACAAAGAGAGAGTTTGCAACTGACCGTTGCCGGGCACATGTCTTAGGGTCGAGAGTACAAACAGGTACGGCATTATAGGAGGCGTTGCAATTAGATGTTAGGTTATTTATTGGTATTGGTATAATGGTGTTCCTTATATTGAGGCACGGCATGACCAGGTGGGTTAAGACGTTCGACTCGTAATCTGAGGGTCACGGGTTCGAATCCCCGTCGCACCAAACATACTCGCCCTTCCAGCAATGAGGACGTTATAATGTAACGGTAAAGCCGACTATTCGTTGGTAAAATAGTAGCCCAAGAGTTAGCGGCGAGTGGTGATGACTAGCTAGCTGCCTTCCCTCTAGTCTTGCAATACTAAATTAGGGACTGCTAGCGCAGATAGCCCTCGTGTAGCTTTGCGCGAAATTCGGAAAACAAACAAAACAAACCTTTATATTGGTTTAATTTTGGTTTTTGTTGTTGTGTAAGTAAGGCTACTTTGATTTTGCGTTTGTTTATATTTGTTTCCCTACTTGGTATCTGGGTGTTTTCTATGGTTATGTTGTGTTCATTCGATTTTCAGTGTTCAAAAACGTATTAAGGTTTATTTTTGTGTTTCCATTCTTCTGCTTGTTTCTTCAACATAGAAGTTGTGGCAGTAATTGCATTGTATTTTATAAATTATGTTGGTGTTGTGTTTGTCAGTGTAGTTTTTACATATTATAGACTTTAGTTTTGTACCTGGTTTTTGAATAAACGTGATATTTACTAGAATGCTGTGTTTTCTTATAAGTTTTTTTTTTCTAGATGTTGGTTATTTTTTGCTGATGTAGAGAACATATGGCATGCAGCAGTGTAAGATTTTGTAGTTTGTTGTATCTTTGGATTTATTGTTGTTTGTTTGTTGTTGGTCTAGGTGTGTGCGTATATTTTTTTCCACGGTTTTGTGAGAAAATTTGTTGATGTTGATGAAGTGTTGTTTTATTTTGTTGATTTTATCATTAATTTTATCAGGTGAACATAGTTTTGTGGCTGTGTTTATTTGGTTTCTTAATATGTTGAGTTTCTGTTTTGTTTCATGTGCTGAGTCCCAGGGAATGTATAGTCTAATATGGTTGTTTTTTTTATCTGGATTTCTGTTTTGAACTATATATCGGTTCTAGTAACCTTGAGGTCAGAAAACGCTATTTGGTTATTTTTTTCATGTTCACAGGTAACATTAGTATTCGAGTGCATAGAGTTAACTTGATGGAAAAACTAGGTGTGTGTTCTATATATGTGAATCCAGCAGTTCATCAACATACCTGTACCAGTATAGTGGTGGGTGTAAGGTTGAATTAATTGCTTGAGATTCAATCTGTGTCAAAAACAACCTCACACGAAAATATATTAATTCTATAAACAACATCAAAATCCTAAAAGCAGATAAAGGCAATGCTATAGTTATGATGAACACAAATGAATAACATGTTACCAGGTAAAACAAATTTAAACTAATAAACACAAACCCAACAAAAACACATGAAAACCAATTAAACTTCAAATGAAACAAACAACACAATATCAGAAAACCTTTATTCTTACCTAAGAAAAACTGACTCACGTACGCCACAACTATACGGTACCCCGAAACCTCATAAATCCAACTGTCCACTATGATCCGTAATGTCGACCTACAAATCATTTAACTACAACCTCGGTAAATACATAGCGTGAGCATTTTCTAAATATGTAACATCAGCCGGCTCATTTTTCAAAGACTCTTTTAACTTTATATTCATTCTTAATCAACTAAATCATAAAGCATTAATGGTCAGTTTTGATGTAATCTTCTTCTTCACAGAAGTCCCAACATCTGAAGCCTGTAAGATAGCTTTAGAACTTTATATCCAAGACCCCAACCAATTGATACACATTCCCAGCAACCAAGTTGCAACCCTTATAAAATTCACTACCACCAGAACTACCTACAAATAAATGGCCTAAGTATGAGGAATCCCGTGTCACCAGTTCTAGTCAATATTTTTATGACACAACTTGAATCTCAAGCGATCAATTCAGCCTTATACCCACCACTATACTGGTACAGATATGTTGATGATACAATTGCTGGATTCACATCTACAGAACACACACTTAGTTTTTTCAATCACGTTAACTCGATACACCCCAACATTATGTTCATCTGTGAACAGGAAGAAAGCAATGAAATAACATTTCTTAACCTCAAAATTACAAGAACCGATACACAATTTAAAACAGAAATCCACCGAAAAATCAATGTTCACCAGATAAAATTAACAATGAAATTAAGAAAATAAATTAACAAATTTTCTCCAGAAACCGTTGAAAACAATTATACACACACACACCTAGACCAACAACAAACAAACGATAATAAATCCCAAAGTACTACAAACTACCAAACCTTACACTGCTACGCACCATATGTTTCCGACATGAGCGAAAAATAACCAACTTTTGAAAAAAAACTTATAACAAAACATAAATTCCAGTAAGCACCAAACCAGGTACAAAACTAAAGTCCATACCATGTAAAAACTACATTGACAGACATAGCACCAACATTATTTATAGAATACAATGCAACAACTGCCACGGCTTTTATATTGGAGTTGCAACACTAAAACCAGGGGTTCGATTCCCCTTGATGGACTCAGCAGATAGTTCGATGTGGCTTTATTATAAGAAAATACACACACACACTTTATATTGAAGAAACAAGCAGAAAAAAATGGAAACCATATTCCAACAAAAAAAAATACACCTTCACCCCTTTTTGAACACTACAAGTCAAATAAATACAACATAACCAGAGAAAACTCCCAGATACTAAATAGGAAAACTGATATATACAAACGTAAAATCAAAGAAGCCCTACCAATACAACAACTTGAACCAAAATTAAACCAATATAAAGGAACACTTTTATACCTATACTAAGTAACTAATACCTTAACATATGCTGCAACGCCCCCTACAATCTCGTACCCGTTTATATGGGTAAGACATGTGCCTGGTAACGGTTATTTGCAAACTCTCTCTTTGTTAATCTGAAGATGACATAGGAAGGTCGAAACGTTGTTTATTTTATGTTCTGAGATACATTCATCTACTGTGCTTATCCCATGGTTACAGCAGTGATCCTTTAATTAACATAGAACTTTACAAGAGGTATGAAAATCATATTTCTTGATCTTATAGGACTGATTTATGCAAACTAACAGTCAACTTGAGCTAAAATCTTTCTTCTAAGTCTTATGACAGTTTATGTTAGAATGATAACATATTTATGGAAATTCTTACACATTAAAAAAGTCGAGGGTAAACGTTTGATGATTCCTTTTCCCCATTGAAACCGATAAAAGAAGAACTACAAGCTCAAATGTTGTGGAACACATACTATGAAATATTACCGGTTCACAAATCTCGTCTACTCTCGTCGTTTAGAGACACCATTTAAATTATTAGACCCACGGAAACTAGAAAAGATACGAGCAATATAAAACGTCGAAGCTGTTTAATGGTTCTATCTGTAGCAACTTATCGCGAACAATGCGCGTTTTGTGAAACGCATATGAAACAGTTAGCATTTAATTTTATGACCTTTTCAAATCAGAACTTGTAGGAAAGGGACAAGGCGTTAGTTTTTGTCGTCTAACAATTACAGTAATCACAGTTAACTCCACCATTGGGTACATTTTATAAGCACTTTAAAAGTGTAATTTAAAAATAATTGTGAATTGAAGACGAATTTAATTAAGAATCTAATCAAGAAGACAGATAATTTTAATTATTAAGACACCAGTGACCTACACAATCAAACATTTAGTCAAAAAGTCATATGTAATTCTGTTCCTTAAGTGACCTACACAATCAAACATTTAGTCAAAAAGTCATATATAATTCTGTTCCTTAAGTGACCTACACAATCAAACATTTAGTCAAAAAGTCATATGTAATTCTGTTCCTTAAGTGACCTACACAATCAAACATTTAGTCAAAAAGTCATATATAATTCTGTTCCTTAAGTGACCTACACAATCAAACATTTAGTCAAAAAGTCATATGTAATTCTGTTCCTCAAGTGACCTACACAATTTATCATATAGTCAAGGAGTCATATGTAATTTTAGTTGTCAAGTTACCAGTGACCTACATAAATAACACTTAATATCTTCCACAGTATCTGAGATGTCATGCATCATGTCTTCCTTACTATCTTAAATATTGTTTCATGTATTTTTAGTATCTTAAATGTCATTCTTTATGTCTTTCTTAGTTTATGAAATGTCATGCTTCCTGACTTCCTTACAGTCTTAAATGTCATACATCATATCGTCCTTAGTGTCTTAAATGTCGTGTTTCATGTCTTCCTTATTGTCTTAAATGTCATTCCTTATGTCGTACTTAGTGTTTCAAAAGTAATGCTTCACGTCTTACTTAGTATATCAAATGTCATAGTACACGTCTTCCTCAGTATCTTAAGTTTCATTGTTCATGTCTTCCTTAGTATCTTAAGTTTCATTGTTCATGTCTTCCTTAGTGTCATGAATGTTATCCTTCATGTCTTATACTATCTTACATGTCATGTTTTATGTCTTACTTAGTGTCATAAATTTTATGTTTCATGTCTTACTTAGTGTCATAAATTTTATGTTTCATGTCTTCCTCAGTACCTTAAATGTCATCGTTCATGTCTTCCTCAATATCTTATATGTCGTTTTTTACGTATCTTCAGTTATATTAATGACGAAATTCGACAAAGATTTTTTTAAACTTTTGCGACTGTTTATATCAAGCCATTTTGATGTCGGTCTTTATATACCTTCTGTCGTGACGTTGTTCTATCCACTTTAGCAGTGGTTTCAAAGGTTGAATATAAGTATTTCTTTCATATTATTCTTTCGGATTTCTCTGGTAATCCAATTTTTGTATTTTAATTGATTTTATTTCAAATTAACCACATTATTCTGCAGTAGATATATCTTCTTTGTTTGTGTGTGTTTTCTTATAACAAAGCCACATTGGGCTATCTGCTGAGCCTACCAACGGGAATCGAACCTTTGATTTTAGCGTTGTAAATCCGTAGACATACCGCTGTACTAGCGGGGGGCGTGATCTTTATTTGTATTCTCTTATTTAAATTTTTATAGTGTGAATGGATGGCTGAGATAATACACCACAATGACTTGTGCAGATGCTATTATAAGTGATTTAACCTACAACTTAGTTAGTAAATTATCCAGCGTCAGAAAAGCCTTAGATTTAACAAAAGTCAACAGTGAAATTGAGAATGAATGTTGTAAGTTCGTGGTTCGTCCAAGCCTTTAATTGTCTGTTGAAACTACAAGAGAGCA
This sequence comes from Tachypleus tridentatus, assembly GCF_004210375.1. NCBI lineage: Eukaryota > Metazoa > Arthropoda > Merostomata > Xiphosura > Limulidae > Tachypleus > Tachypleus tridentatus. The sequence continues at coordinate 69,789,123 of NC_134833.1, read as the reverse complement.
GAGTCATTGTTGGAAAGAAAGTTTATTTGCAACATCTGGTATGTCACTTTGGCCAATTGCTTAAACTCCATCTATCTCTGCAGTTAAGACTTAGAAACGACGTGTGCTGTTTTTTAAATGTGTTTCTGATTTCTTTCACAACTGCACGTGGTGGGGAATTTTTTTGAACAAATATTTTTAAAAATGTTTGTATAGAAATAGAACCGTAAGCACAAACAGTGATTTGAAGAAATTCACTACCCTTAACATTGTAAGCCTTTGTTTCACGTGTACACCTTTAATTCGGCCTAATATCAATTACGCGGTAATCCAAAGTTGTAAATGAATTATTTAATACCTTTAGTAACCGTACCTCTGTCTTCATATAAGGTTTTAGATATGGTAAAAACAATAATACGTAAAATAATCCCCTCCCCAAGTATTTTTGATAAAAACAAAAAAAAATGAAAAGAAAGAGTGTACTAACGTATTGTGAGGTCCTTCGCGCGAGGGGGTCTCATTATGGTAACTGTTTGTCAATCATTTATGGTCGGAAATTAACTCATCCAAAGAGTTGTCTCACTGCAAAAAAAAAAAAAAAAAAAGCTACCACATAAACACACATCACCACTCGGCTTCATTATGAAAATGGAGGTGCAGGGGTGTTCATGTGTCACGACAAGACTCTCGGGTCCAAAATAAAAACGTAGTGTAAGAAGATTACAACCGCCATATTTCCAAATATTTCTTGACGAACCTTCTTGCTCGTGATATGCTAGTACCAAGTGAAAAATACAAACAACTTTAGGTACATAACTAAGAGACTGCGCTTGCTATCTACGTTTCATATCTCTAAGTACTATTTATTCTCTGTACATATATATGTATATTCAGTTCCTTCTTTATTGAAAAATTGTCGTCGAGGTAATTTCCAGTCCAATTCGAATATTTTTGAATAATATTTCAAAGAGCATCCAGAATAAAGATACAGCTTACATACATAACTAAAGTTACCACTCGATACTACACACATCTTAGGGTTACGCATTAATAAGAAAGACAACAACACTTTGGTTGTATGCTTTAATTTAAAAATGGATTTTTAATGTAAATATACCAGGTGGCACCATGTTTTAACATATAGCGTACCAAGTTAAAATACATTATGAATATTCGGATTTAAAATACGTTTTTTTTTAACAAAGAACTGCTACTGTAGAACCATAAGTTCATAATCCCCACGAAATGCACTTCATAACTTCATAATTTATAACTTGATAATCCCCATTAAATACAGTACTCTTCAATTTATTATGGTGGTTCACCGTCCCAGAGTGTAGAGCATTGTTCTAATACACTTCATAATCCATAGCTTGATAATCCCCACTAAATATAATTCCGTTTCGTTTGTTTTGAAATTCGCACAAAGCTACTCGAGGGCTATATGTGCTAGCCGTCCCTAATTTAGTAGTGTAAGACTAGAGGGAAGGTAGCTAGTCATCACCACCCACCGCCAACTCTTGGGCTACTCTTTTACCAACGAAAAGTGGGATTGACCGCCACATTATAACGCCCCACGGCTGGGAAGGCGAGCATGTTTAGCGCAACTCGGATGCGAACCCGCGACCCTCAGATTCAGAGCGCATGCCTTATCGCGCTCGGCCATGCCAGGCCTCACTAAATATAATACTGTTCAGTCTATTGTAGTGAATCACCATCCCAACGTGATTTATTATTATCATTATCATCTGTTGTTGGCAGTGAGGGGACTCGAACCACAGATCTTAGCTGCTTAGTCTCACTCGATGCTCTTAGGGCTGCACTGGGCTCGTACTTTTAAGACATAAGTTATTGAGTTGAAACATGGTATGTTTGTTTAAATATGGTCTTATAGACTTCGTTAGGCTAGAATAATACAGTCGTTTAACATTTTGGTAGCATTTGTTGGGTAAAAGCGTCGTGTGGTTTAGTTTATTTGTAATATCAAAACTCGAATTTTTGCGTAGTAAGCCTAGAGACTTAACCTGAGGGACAAGCATTTTAGTCTAAAAGTATAAGACAACATCTCCCAAAGTGTGGTCTGGACCCGATACCGATCTATGAAAAAAACCAGTCCGCAGAAAACTAAAAAAAAAAATAATTAATTTTAACCCTTTCACTCCCAACTGCCATTTTAAAACCCTTTCAAAGCTTTTGTTGCATACCTTTAATTTAATCAGTAATTTTATAATTCAGTTTGTGTGTGTTTCTTTAAGCGAAGCCACATAGGACTATCTACTATGTCCACCGAGGTAAATCAAACTCCTGGTTTTAGCTTATAATTCAGAGTAGTATTCAATGGACAAAAAATGTGTTTGATTGAGTACCGATGGTGCTCGCCCAATGGCAGGTTCCCATAAAGGAGTTTTCCAGCGGATCCGAGCAATGGCACCAGACTGTGAATGGGTGCATTGTAGCATTCACAGAGAGGCGTTAACTGTGAATAAAATACCCTTACTGTTGAATTCAACTATGCAAGAATGTGTTAAGTTCATAAACTATGTAAAATCTAGTTCGTTCAATTCCAGAATCTTTACTGCTTTGTACAAAGAATTAGGAAGTGAACCTGGGCATCTCTTATTACACTGTGTAGTTTGGTGGTTATTGAAATGAAATGTCATAAAGAAACTCGTTGAAATGAAGAATGAAGTTATCTTATTTTTGAAGTAACATTTCCCATCAACAAAGGATGAAGTATTTAAATTTAGAGACAGGTTTTATAATTTAAATTGATTAATTAAGGTAGCCTATTTATGTGACATTTTGAGCTTATTAAATGCGTTAAATCTAAATTTATAAGGTGTTAACGTAAATATTTTTAAAGTCCATGAAAAGATAGAAGCAACTATTAACAAAATAACATGTGGGTACATCGAGTTGAGAAAAACAATTATAAGTATTTATCCACTTTAACGTAATTACAAAAACCAAGGTGAATAAAGTAATATTTTAAATTAGATTTTCTCATCAATCAACTAGTATCTTTTGACACTAAACTCATGCTTGAAAAAATATTTTCCTCCAATTGAGGATCAGAAAACCTCTTACTGTTGACACGGAAAATTAGGAAGAATTACAACTCAGTGAACCAGAAACTGTTTCTATTATTGAACTGTCCTGTGACACTGCATTAAAATAGTCACTGTTTTAGTCAAGTCTCATTGATTAATTCTTGGCTGAGCTGTAGTGCTGAGTATTCAAATTTATTAAAAAAAGCAGTGAGATTTCTTACGCCTTTCGTCACGACTTATAAATTCGAATGAGGATTTTCAACATTGGTTTTCTTAAAAACAAGTACAGAAACAGATTCGACAGAAACAGATTAGATGTCGAGCCAGATTTGAGGATCAAACTGACTCCCTCCTGATTTGAAGTTGCTGTGTGATGAAAAACAGCATCATCCAGATTTGAGGATCAAACTGACTCCCTCCTGATTTGAAGTTGTTGTGTGATGAAAAACAGCATCATCCTTTTCGTTCAGTAAATTATTTCTTGAAAGGGCATTAATAAATATACAGTTAATTTAAAGATTAAATAACAGCGAAATATAATTTCTTTTTACACAATTGTACTATAAAACAACTGTATATTTTATAATCAATGATGTATTGATAGAAATATTGCTTCCAGGTAGATCTTAAGACTTAGCCAAGTCTAAGCAGGTTATCTAACTAGGTATTTGAGGAGACTGGGCCTCATGAGAAATTACAAAAATAAACCAGTCCTTGGCTGAAAAAGTTTGGGAAACGCTGGCATAAGATATGATATATACTTTTGTTGCTGAGCAATATGACATAAAAATCTCTGTTAGAATGCATTGTTACCAAAACTTACTGGCTTTCGTATACGTTACAGGTTGTTATATAAGGAACTTTTCTATGTGGTTTTTCGCTATCTTGCCTCATCAAAAAGATATGCACGCGCAAGATCATCTGAAGAAATATTAATATTCATGTGCACAGCCTCAGGGCCCACTTAGTAAGCATGCAAAATTTCATGTCTCTTAAGTTCTTTGTTCTTGAAGATCGGGCAGCCACATTCACGTTCCTTTGTTATTATACATTGATTACAAAATAGCCATACAAGGTGTTATATTATTGAACGTTTTAAAACGACATTCGTGAAAAACGTAGACCGATATTTGAGAGGTTTGTGCTGAAAGTAAATAATTAATTAATTCACAGAAATTCCACACAAACACACACACGCACGTGAGAAATAAAAGAAATTTAATAAAATTAAGAATAACGTATAAAAAAAATTGAATAGTGTTTGCTGCCATTAAACTAGTTGTTGCTAATGAAAGAAGTAAAATAGTTTGAAATTCTTAATATAAGTATAAGAAACTTATACTTATAGATTTCTTATAGGGTAAGAAAGTATCAGATTAAACAATATTTTATTTCATTTCTAAACATCTAGGGTATAACTCAAAACTTCGAAGATGGAGAGCCTTCCTCTATACCACAAAATGCTTCCAATACTTTAAGCTACAGGTGCATAATAAGAGTTACATATATCAATTAGCGAAAATTGTCAGTATTAGGGTGCTACTTCATTGGATCCCTATTCTCAGGCCAATAGTTCAAAATTATTGACAGTCGCATATAATTTTTAAGCTACCGGTGACTAATAAGAGTGACAGTCAATTACTTACTGTTCATTGTCGGTGTTAGAGAACAACCTGACTGGCTGCCTATTTTCTGCAGAGTAATTCGAAATTACTGACAGCTTTTACAGGTTCTGTAAAGTATTGATAGTTTTTCACCTAGCGAGTTTCAATTCAGAAACAACATTGGTACATAAAATAAAATACAAATGTTTTATGATAAGTGATGTTTAAAATTAACTAGAATTTTGTAACTTTCAATAAGCATAAACTTCACATGGAAAAATATTTCACTGTGTCCAGCCCCCTACCCATAACACATCAGCATGTCTACTTATAACCCTAGAAATCACGGTTAGATACCCTTGGTGGACAGAGCACAGACAGTTCATTGTACACCTTTGTGCTTGACAATAAAAAACGCTTAATTAAAATTATTTCCACGTAATAAAACACTTAACAAAAGTTACGTTAGTTCAATGAATTAATTATAATTAATTTTCAAAATCTGAACACAATGAAGAGGTTAAAGTATAAACAAACACGTCAATAAAAACATCTTCTTCTTTTAAAACAAGTTTTACAAGCTAATCTTTCATTAACTGACATAGCTAGCAATATGGATACCACATCTTATTAGTGTTTGTGAACACAACACAATATTAGTAGAATCCGTGATTACGAGAAAACCCACTTGTAGAAAAAATATATATATTTAAAAACTGCTGGTATGAGTAGAGAAGGCATTAATAGAGGAGCGAACAACGTTTTGACCTTCTTCGGTCATCGTCAGGTTCACAGGGTCAAAACGTTGTTTGTTCCTCTATTAATGCCTTCTCTACTCATACCAGCAGTTTTTAAACATATAATATTACTAGAAGCTCAGGCTATATTAGTAGAGAAACACTAACAACGTTAGTAAACCTCATAAAAACTAACATTGAAACAACACTACAGTATGAGTAGAAATTCACACAAAACTAGTAGTGAATAAAACACAATATTAGTAGAAACTCAGGCTGATCTAGTAGCGAAACATTACATAATATTAGTAGAAACTAATACGAAACTAGTGGTCAAACACTAAACAATATTAGAAGAAACTCATATTAAACAACTAGTGAAACACTACACAATATTAATAGAAACTCATACTACACTATGAGTGGGATACCATACAATATTAGTAGAAACTCAAGCTAAAATAGTATTGAAGCACTACACCATTAAAAGCAAAAACTCATAATAAATTAGTAGTGAAGCATCACACAATATTAGTGGAACTTTATACTAAACTAGTAGTAAAACACTACTCGATGTTTGTAGAAACTCATACTAAAGTAGTAGTGAAATGTCATACAATATTAGTAGAAACTCAATATTAACAGAAACTTAGACTAAACTAGTAATGAAACATCAGAAAATATTAACAGAAACTCAAGCTTAACTAGTAGTGAAACACTATACCATTACATGTAGAAACTCATAATAAATTAGTAGTGAAACACTACACAATATTAGTAGAAAGTTATGCTAAACTAGTAGTGAAAGACGATAAAATATTAGTAGAAATTCATATGAAACTAGCAGTGACACAACACTATAGTATTAGTAGGAACTCAGGCTAAAGTAGTAGTGAAACTCTACACAATATTAGTAGAAACTTACAGAAAACTAGTAGTGAAACACTATACAATATTAGTAGAATCTCAGGTTAAACTTGTTAAAAACTACACAATATTACTAGAAATATCATAAAACTAGCAATGAAACACCAGACAATATTAGTAGAAACTCATACTAAACGAGCAGTGAAACATCATACAATATTAGTAGAAACTTTAAAAAAATAGAAGTAAAATACTTCATTAAGAGGGTCCTCGAACAGATCAATAAATACAAATATATTGTGAGGTAATAAAGGCAAGAGGGTTAGAAGACAACAGTATTTATAAGCTATCGTATACAGGAACGATATTTCGTGATAAGAAACCCATTTGAAGTAAATGGGTAAAAGAAACTCTCTCTTTGTTAACCTGAAAATGACCCAGGAAGGTCGAAACTTTATTCTCTGCTTTATTAGTAAAAGTGTTAATACCCATACCAGCCGTTCTGAGACCAACGATATTTGTCTTTTCAAGAATTTCTCAGCCTTAAACATTTGACAAAAATCTTAATTGATAAAATAGTAACCAGTTACTGACCGTAGGATTAGTTCAATATTAATTATTTAATTTTATTGTATTTTCATTTTTCTTTGAATGTGAAGTTTATAATTATTCTATTAAGTTTAACAAATACAAATAAATTCCAGCACTTATGTTGTTACAAACGAATGTCAGTTGTTATAGTAATCCGGCTCCTTAGTCTTACATTAGATTGAATCTGTTGAAAATTAGATATTTTATTTAATGTATTAAACGCATGTATAAACTGGCTCTATGTATTTATAAATTATTGTGAATATTATTCTTGAGCATATAAAATAAAACTAAAATGTTAAAAGTGGACAAACGTTTACTTTTCATTTATAAACGGAGTATCAAGTTTTCCCTTTAGGTATCATTTGTTCGTGTTATACAAACATTACGAAGAGAAAATATGTTTATCTCTACATGTTATACATGGTGAAAGAGGTTATTGAAAAGCAGTTTTTCTGGAAACATGGTAGAGAAGAAACGAATTTTGTTTCGTTTACATATGAGAAAAAAAAAACTATACACCATGCAATCTGTGCCGTTAAAATGATGAAGGAAAACAGTTCCAAAACTGACAAAAATACATTCAGTGATATCACCCGATGATAATCTGAATGAAAAACATAATTTTATGAAGATAAAAATAGTGATAAAGAAATAAACAGCATATGAATATTATGAAGAATAATGGAATGTACTAACATAGATATACTCATAGTAACATTAAAAATACTTCTGTGCTAGCCATCCCTACTTTCGCAGTTTAAGACTAGAGGGAAGGCAGCTAGTCATCACCTCCCACCGCTCACTCTTGGGCTACTCTTTTACCAACGAATAGTGGGATCGACCGAGATGTTATAACGCCCCCACGGCTGAAATGGCAAGCATGTTTGGTGTGACGTGGATTCGAACCTGCGACCCTCAGATTACGAGTCGAACGCCTTAACCCACCAGGCCATGCTGGGCCTGAAAATACACCACCTAATATTAAAAATACACATAGTAAGATTAAACATGCACTAAGTAACATTAAAATTACACTACGTTTAATAATATCGACATAAAATATTACAGCCATAAAAAGCTTCTGTTGAAAGATTTACAAAAGTAGTTCAACAAAAAACGAAAATGAGTTAATATACAATTTTGAAAATATAATGGAACAATGTAAAGGTTGTCTATAATTAAGAAAACGAGTGCAACATAAAAAGAGGTTAAGTATATTACAATGAAATAAAAGCAGTCCTATAGTGGAAATGGTTAGAAAACCAATGCAAGTGAAGACAATTGTAAATATACAACGATAAACTCAAGCAAGTCTACAGTGAAACGTTTTTTTCAGTAATAGTTAAGGGAAACAAAAGTATAAATTATTTCAAAACAAACAAAGAATTTATGTGCATTCAACGTCATACACTAATTTTTTATAGTGTGATTATTTTTAAAATCCATATAGTTTTGAATTTAAGTTTTAAATCGTATCTTTAGAGCATGTTCTTTACATAAAATACAAATATATTGCAAATAAACTAGAAGTAATATCTTGGTTAACATATTAGTCAAGAGATGGCAGCACATACATTTTTCATAATTATATACTTTTTTTCGGCGCGAAGTTGTGAAGCTGTTGTGATTGAAATATGAATTTTAGTATGATGAGAGATCCAACGCCATAATCCGTGGTTCGATTTTCAGTGGTGAGCACAGCATATAGTCCAATGTGGCTTTGTTCTAAACGAAGCATGGGAACTTACCATTGAATTACGCCCGTCACACCAAACTTGCTCGCCCTTTCAGCCGTGGGAACGTTATAATTTTACAGGTGGTATATGAACTAGCCATTACAATTATTCTGTTTTAACTATGTCACTTCTGTTGGTGGTAATAGGACGTATAACGTGACCGGTACAAAATAATGCTTTCTCATTTCTTGAACATTATTTCGTGCGTAGATCCAAATTACGTCTACAAAAAGTTTTGTTACACTAAACTGATAGTAATTTTGAGCCAAAATTGAAGGACTGCAGAAAGTACTTTGTTCAACTGACTTAAATCTTTTAAATACTTCACATATTTAACTATTCGTTCGTGTAATCAGAAATTGAATAATTAATGTGAGAACAAACGCACAATTTATATGATATATCGAGTTATGGTAATGTTCACTTTCACAAGTTATCAAAGTGACCACATTTATCGCCTGGATGTTTCACCATTTCCTTTCCCAGCACGTGCCCGTCAAGTATCACTGTCTTTCGACGCCAAGACATGACAACATCACTTGGGGTTTGTACACTACGAAGTTGAAGTTTTTCTTTTTTGCGTTTTTTTTTTTCGTCTGCTTGCTTCAGAAACGTTCTCATTTACCCACCATAATTAATATTATGTTTTCAGTACATGAAGCTAAGAAAAACGACTGCATTAAGTAATTTGCGAAACATGTATAATATTAAGTGGGACCTTGTAGGGAGAAAATGGAAGAAGTCAAAATCTACGCTCGTGATGAGGTAGTGGATTTTGTGCGATAATTAAGACTAGCATCGAAGTAATCACATGCTTAATTACATTACGCTTACAGTGTAAAAGGTAATTACAGGCCTTCTACAATCAGCTAACAACAAAAAGTTCGTAAAAATCAAGATTATCCATCACTCCAGAATATTTTCGTTATATATTTAGAGCAAAAACATCATTTTATGGTTACATACAAATTATTCTGTCTGACTGCGAGATCCAAGAAGTTCGAGACATACTGTCGGTGACCACGTTTCAACAAAGTGACTCTCAGTCTCAGTTCTCAATTCTCGGACCTGAAAAGAGCCCTTTTGCAAATGACTAGGTCAGTAGCTTAAAATAAGGGTTTGATTTGTTTTCTGTATTTTGCGTAAAGTTACACGAGTCCCTAACTTAGTAGTGAAAGGAAAGAGGGAAGGCAACTAGTCATTTTCACCCACCACCAATTCTTGAGCCACTCCTTTTACTGACGAATAGTGGGATTGATCGTAACTTTATAACGCTGCACGCCAAAATGGGCAAGCATGTTTTGTTTGACGGGGATTCGAATGTCAGGGACGGCTTTACCTTTGTGGTAAACGTATTTAAGCTAGTCGTTTTAATCCTCGTTCTTTGACTTTCTTAAAATTTACTCTTAGGTTTTCGTTAAAATGCTTCTGACTAAGAGTTACTGGTTAGTTGAGTATGAACCATAGACGATGAATAATAAATACTCATAAAGTTAAAATAGTTTCATCTAAACGTTGAAGAGGGGATAAAACTATTGGGACGTGTTGCTTTTATCATTCACATAAGACTTTCATCAAGGTTTGGGAAGATATAATTAACACCACGATTTAAAATAGATTTTATTTATTTGATTTAGAGCAAATGCACAATAAGATCTTTGCTCTGTCCACTGCAACAAATCGAACCCCGAATTCTAGTGTTGTAAACTTGTAAACTGACCGCTGTCCCACCGGAAGAATGAAATATCCTAAAGGCTCGAGATTTACGGGCGAAGATTTAAATTTTGAAATTCAAAGAAAGCAAGGAGAGGACATTTATACACTTTGTTATTATCTCAGAAAGAACTTACAAAATATATAAAAAGTGCAGATGGCGACAAAACGTGGAATCCAGTAAATAATAACAGTGAAATAAAAACGAAAAATGTAATATGCAAATAGAACAAATAAACAAACGTGACATGTTTTTTACACATGATAAAATAAAAACAAACATGAATGTGAAAATTCAATAACGAAATAATTATCATAACTGCATTGGCGAGGTTAGTTGTCACTATGGCAACTATGTTAGCGTGAATGTTCGTGAATATGGTAAGAATTTCAACGTGGACGCTCGTGAATGTGGTAACAATGTTACCTTGGACGTTCGTGAATTTGGTGAAAATGTTAACATGGATGTTCATGAATGTGATAATAATATTAGAAAACATTATAAATGTGGTAACAGCGTTAGAACAGATAGGTCTGAATGTGTGAACAGAAATAGAAAACATGGTTGTGAATGTATTAACCTCGTTAGAACAGATACATCTGAAGGTGGCAGTACTGTTAGAACAATTGATGGTTAATGTAGCAACACTATTGGAACAGACGTTCGTGACATGTGGCAGCAAAGTTAGAACGTATGTTTATTGTAGTGACAACGATACAAAGTAAACAAATGATGAGTTATAATTTTTGTAATAATAGTAGAAGTTACGGTTGTCATTGTGACAGGGATACAAAGGTAAACATACTGTCTTATTTGTTGTGAGAATAGTATCAATCATGATTGTTATTGTGTAGTGACAACAAGATAAGATGGTAGTTGTGGATACTACAAAAATCGTTTTTGATACTAAAAAGACGTACGGGTTTACATAATTTCACACAGAACATAAACGATTTGATGTAAAGGTTAATGTTTACTATAGATAAGTTGTACGACAAGGAAAAAAAAGACATTAATATAACAAGTTCTGGAGATTCCTAATTACTTCAAGTTTTCTTCTACTGGAGAAAGATCTTATGTTTATGGGTTGAATTAATCTAAGAAATATGTTATACTTTTATATCAACAGTATTAACTAGTATGTTTATTTAATTAATTACCCTATTTTTAGTACATTTAAGTGAGTAAAACTTTGAATATTAGACATGAACGTCATTTGCACAAATTCTAAACAGTTCTCTTTAGTTATTCTGAAATAAGGATGTAAAGTTTCTTGTTATTCGTAGCACAAGGCCATACAATAAGCTGAGAAATCGAACCCCAGATTTCAGCAATGATAATTGGAAAACATACATCCACAAAAATCGGTATTCAAGTTAATATCTGATTCTAAACTACGTAATTTACTGAAAACAGTTTTAATTTCAACTGTTGCTTTTCTTTCTTTTTTATTACAGGCCCCAGCATGGCCAGGTGGTTAAGGTACTCGACTCGTAACCCGAGAGCCGCGGGTTCGAATCCCCGTCACACCAAACTTTTAGCCATTGGGTCGTTATATTGTAACGGTCAATCCAACTATTCGTTGGTAAAAGAGTAGCCCAAGAGTTGACGGTGAGTGGTTATAACTAGCTGCCTTCCCTCTATTCTTACACTGCTAAATTAGGGACGGCTAGCGCAAATAACCCTCGTGTATCTTTGCGCGCAATTCAAAACACACCAAACAATTTATTTAACAGTGAAATAAAACAAAAAACACCTGCTACAGAGTTTCTCTGCCAGAAAACATCGGTGGTTTAATCTCTGTTTCACTAAAGCTTCATAAACTTCCTTCTTTTTTTTATGGAAGCGCGGTTTTATGTCGTCACAACCAAACCTTCCAATCCAAAACAGTTCCGAAATAATTACGCTCACGGAAGAGCCTTGATTCGTGGTTTCGGGTTATTCAGCGGATCTGTTTGTTTTGAATATTGTTATTTGTTTGTTTGTTTTTGAATTTCGCACAAAGCTACTCGAGGGCTATCTATGCTACCCGTCCCTAATTTAGCAGTGTAAGACTAGAGGGAAGGCAGCTAGTCATCACCACCCACCGCCAACTCTTGGGCTACTCTTTTACCAACGAATAGTGGGATTGATTGTCACATTATAACGCCCTCACGGCTGAAAGGGCGAGCATGTTTGGTGCGACGGAGATGCGAATCCGCGACCCTCAGATTACGAGTCGCACGCCTTAACACGTTTGGCCATGCCGGGCCCTCAGCAGATCTCAACTTTGCCATTAGCTATTAATAGGTGATCCAGAAAAATCCAACAGTTTTTAATGTCGCAGACCGCATGTGGTTAAATTAAGAGCTCGTTCGTAAGGTCATTGATTTCTGAATGTACTTATGCCATCAGACATCTGTGTTAACAGTGTGCCATTCTTACACTAATATGAAACGTAACACCAGATGAATTTTAGAACGGCACGTGATCACGTTGTATCCTAATACAGCGTGCCAGCCATTCCATTTTGGTTTTTGTTTTATTCAACTTTTCCATTGGAGCCTGGCATGGCCTAGTGGTTTGGTTGCTCAACTCGCAACCGGCGGGTCGCAATTTCGAATCTTAACACCAAACACGCTCACCCTTTCATCAGTGGAAACGTTATAATATGATGGTTAGTCCTACTGTTTGATTACAGTAGCCCACAAATTGATCTATAGTCCATTACTTCTAAATTAGGAACGGTTAATGAAGATAACCATCCAGTAGTTTTGGTGAAGCGCAAGAAACACTTTTTAAATGAACTAAGCTAATAGAAGATCGTGCTTGTAATGACGTACCACTTATTAAACCTCTAAGTCTTTGATGTTCGATCAATAAAACACATAATACATTCTAATGAAGAAAACCAGGAACGAAATTCGGCAAACAAGGGTCGTTCAAAGTATGTTTGTAGTACACTAAATAAAACAAAGTGCAAGTCATATTAGAAGTACATTGAAGAAAACACGCCTCATATTGGAAGTACACTAAAAAAACTCAAAGTGCAACTCATATTATACACGATTCAGTAAATACTGTTTAAAAACACACGATTAAGAAAATACGGTTTCAGTAAAGTGTCTTATTAACACACAGTTCAGTAAATAGTGTTTTATTAACACAGTATTCACCAAATAGAATTTTATTAACACACTATTCAGTAAATACTGTTTTATTAGCACATGATTAAGTAAATACAGTTTTATTAGCACATGATTTTGTAAATACAGTTTTATTAACACATGATTTAGTAAATACAGTTTTATTAACACAAGATTTAGTAAATACAGTTTTATTAACACATGATTTAGTAAATACAGTTTTATTAGCACATGATTTAGTAATTACTGTTTATATTATAAATTAAAATCTGAAACAATAATTAAATTATCTGTGGTACATTTTACAGTTGATCCTAATAATGTTGTAAAATCTATATTATTTATTGGTATTATCCTGTTCTGGAGTTATCTGTGCTGGAATACAAAAGAACAAGAAACTGAAATGATATTGAGAACATTTTTTGTTGTTTTTATGTTTTATAAAATTCATAAAATACCGCAGTACATGATTATCAATACAAACTTGGTAAATACACGACATAAAACCATGTACTATAAATACAAACTTGGAAAATAACATAAACTTATGTACTATGAATACATATTTGTTAAATACATAACATAAAATCATGTACTATGAATACAAACTTGGTAAATACATGACAAAAACACCATGGACGTTGAATACAAACGTTCTAAGTACCTAACATGACATTCAAACAGTCTGAATACTAAACCGCTTCTAAAATTACAATAATAGCGACGTAAGATTTTACATTTTCAAAATGACTGAACTGAATCGATAAAAATTATATGACAAATATGTACATAATACAATAAAGCAATATACATAATTATGTACTTAGTAGTTCCACACATTTGCAGAGGAATTTCTATTTACATGCAAGTGATAGCCCAATAAACTTAACTTTAACGAACGTATAATTGTTTTTCATTTCTGATGAGGGTATAGATGGACGTGTTGCCCCTTGAAAATAACATTAGACGTCTCGTTCCTGAAGAGGGTATAGATAGACGTGTTGCCCCTTGAAAATAACATTAGACGTCTCGTTCCTGAAGAGGGTATAGATAGACGTGTTGCCCCTTGAAAATAACATTAGACGTCTCGTTCCTGAAGAGGGTATAGATAGACGTGTTGCCCTTGAAAATAACATTAGACGTCTCGTTCCTGAAGAGGGTATAGATAGACGTGTTGCCCCTTGAAAATAACATTAGACGTCTCGTTCCTGCAGAGGGTATAGATAGACGTGTTGCCCCTTGAAAATAACATTAGACGTCTCGTTCCTGCAGAGGGTATAGATACACGTGTTGCCCCTTGAAAATAACATTAGACGTCTCGTTCCTGAAGAGCGTATAGATAGACGTGTTGCCCTTTGAAAATAACGTTAGACGTCTCGTTCCTGAAGAAGGTATAGATGAATATACTGCCCTAGTAGATAAGATTAAACGGCTGGTTCCTGGAGAAGATATAAATGGACGTGTTGTCCCTGAAAAATAAGTAAATGATTTGTTCCTAGAGAAGGTATAGATAAGTGTGTTGCCCTTGGAAGATAAGTTGGGTGACTTTCCTTGGAGGAGTCGCAGTTACATGTTTTTCCTATTTAGTTTAAGAAGTTATTTTTTTCCCAAAATGTGACCGGCTTTAAAAGAGCCAAGATTAGAGTCTCTCAGTTGTCTGAAGACGCTTCATCATGACTTTTGCAAGGACTGACTGGACCCGGACTTCGGAGTGGATTGTTGCGAACTGCTCCAAGATCTACTAGATGTGTTGGACAGTCGTTCATTAACGTCTTTCCTGAAGGATAATTTAGGAGTGAAGGAAACGCTTCCAGCGCTTTTCGTGGACTTCTGGTCTTCAGTCCTCTTAGTTCGGTTTGGATAAATTTCATAGTTAGATTTAACGACAGGCATCAGGAAGGCCATGTTGAGAAATTCTTATCAAACACTGTTGATGTTTAAACGTTCGAAGCTGAGAAAGAGATAGATTTCTTAAATTTAATGAGGTTGACACTTTCTCGAGCTAAGTATTTGAAAATGAATGGATGAAATGAGTTACGTTGCATGTTTATATAGACACATCAACGTAATAAATCGCTTGTTAAATGGCTATTTCTTGGAAGGCAGCCAAGTGAAAAAAAAAAATACACCGCAACGTTTTCTCATTACGTCAATCTTGGTCTCGTTCTTTTTAATACAATATCGGCTAGAGCAGCGTCCTCTAGTTGTGTACAAATCAATAATCTGATACAGCCATTTAAACATAACTTGAAGTTACCAGTCACTAATGATAACTGTTTATATTTCCAACGAGAAAACACAAATAAAGTCCATATGAAGATCCTGATATCTTGTATTAATTTATCTAACTTCTTTTTATTTTCGTTCTTAGAGCTTGCGATAAGAATCCTCATTCTTTCGAGCGATGTTCTATTAACGTTTATCTACTTATATTCTATATTTTGCTAATATTTTGTTGTTTAACTTCTACGTTTTACTAATGTTTTCTTATTTCAATTCTTTTTATAAATATTTTCTTTTTTTAACTGCTATGTTTTAATAACGATTTTCAGTTTAAATTATATGTCTTATTAGCGTTCTTGCAGTACATTCCTGTTTAAATTGAGGTTATGTTTAGTAAACACAAATTCTGTGTTGGTACTGACAACGGGCCTGGCATGGCCTAGCGCGTTAAGGCGTGCGCTTCGTAATCTGAGGGTCGCGGGTTCGCGCCTGAGTCGTGCCAAACATGCTCGCCCTCCCAGCCGTGGGGGCGTTATAATGTTACGTTCAATCCCACTATTCGTTGGTAAAAGAGTAGCCCAAGAGTTGGCGGTGGGTGGTGATGACTAGCTGCCTTCCCTCTAGTCTTACACTGCTAAATTAGGGACGGCTATCACAGATAGCCCTCGAGTAGCTTTGTGAGAAATTCCAAAAAAACAAACAAACGGTACTGACAACAAAAATAAAAATAACTTTGAGATGCTTCTCTAGATTTCGACATTAGCCTATATGTGCCACGTGAGTGCACGTGACAGGCTTTGAAAACCTTAGGTCACCGAATCTCGATCAAAGAAGTCATTTACACAATCAGCAATCACATGAACATCCCACCTCGTGTGTTGCGTAGTCCACAAATTTATCTTTCTCTATTAACCTGTTTCTTTTTTTATACAGGAAATTCATTCGTCCTTAGAACCAACTGAATGTAGATACCTCACGTGGTGGGTTGACTGAGGGCAGTTTCTCAACAACTGGTTTGTTTGTTTGTTGAATATCACGCAAAGCTACACGAGAGCTATTTGCTCTCGCCGTCCTTAATTTAGCAGTTTAAGACTAGAGGGAAGGCAGCTAGTCATTACCATCCGCCACTAACTCTTGGTCTACTCTTTTACCAACGAATAGTGGGATTGATTGCATATAATAACGCCCCCACGGCTGAAAGGGTGAGCATGTTTGGTGTGATGGGGATTCAAGCCTGTGACCCTCACATTATGAGTCAAATGCCGTAACTATGCCAAGCCTCTCAACAGCTGGGCTGGTTTCAGGAGAACCTCAGTAAAGAAAGGAAACATGAAATAAACAATATTTCACATTATCAAATGATAAAGCCACGTCACATTCAGTGTAGGGACGGTGTTCTTTGGAAGATTTCATTCCCTATTCTTACGAAAAATATAGCGAACATCATTGTGGCCGAAAAGCTCGATTTTAGTCTCGTCTTACCAAATAATACTCTTCCAGTAGGTAAAGGGTTTATCTACATACTTTCTTACATACCTCAATCGTGCTTCTAAATGAACAGGTTTTAAATATGGAGTTCTACGAGGACGGCATGCTTTGAACCCAGAAGAGCGTAACATGTTCGTAACTGTAGATGTGCTTACTTCAACCCCAGTTTCCCTTACCAGTTTCTGTATGTCATTACTTGTTAAATGAGGGTTCCTACTAACTTCTCTGAGAACCTTCCTCTTGGTTCTCTCTGGAATTTTGGTGGAGCGTCTGAAACGAGAGAGGTTAGCAGTTGATCCTGTAAGCTTAAACTTGGCAATTATGATTTGAACAATAGATTTCGTCACATTAAGTTGTGTAGCAATACTGGAAATAGACACACGAGACTTGTAGTTTACAATAATTGGTTTTTTTTAAATCACTGGACAGTTGTTTCTTATTCGCCACGATGACCAAACAGATAATGACGGAGACGGCGCTAAATTGCCGGAAGTACATTTTTTGCTGGCTAAATTCCAATAATTATGAACCCAGTGTCTAGTTCTGGAATGGATTAATTTAGTTTATTCGTTAAACTAAACAAAATTTTTAAGGAAATATCAGTTTTTTCACACGTTCTGAAATGTACGAACACTTTCTGCTCCTCCTATTTTTGGTTATTTGTTTATAAACAGTTTATTTGTTGTTTAATTTACAGAAAAATTGATGTAGATGTGTGTTAGTGTAATATTTATAATATAACATACCTTACGTCTATTAGCCTACCCGTGATACTTTTTAAGTTATGAGCAAAAAATTACTCAGGACGCAGGGGTACGAACACTTTCTGTCGTAACTGTAGTTAGGGTTAAACAACCGATTTTGAAAATCTTTTCTAATGATAAGTAAATCTTTTACAAGTAAACAGTTTGACGGTAAGTCACTATTTTACAGACAAAGCAAACTGTTGTTAGTGTTTATATCACGGGACTAAAATTCTTTTGAATATTTTACCACAAGTTTGAAAGAGTTTTTCATCAGGGGTGAAACAGACGATAATTTCTTTGTAAAAGTACATCTTGCCAAAGTATTTGTTTGTTTGTTTGTTTTTTGAATTTCGCGCAAAGCTACACTAGGGCTATCTGCGCTAGCCGTCCCTAATTTAGCGGTGTAAGACTAGAGAGAAGGTAGCTATACTGTAGTCATCATCACCCACCGACAACTCTTGGGCTACTCTTTTACCAACGAATAGCGGGATTAACTGTCACATAATAAATATGTCACTACAGCTAAAAGGGCGAACATGTTTGGTGCGATAGAGATTCGAACTCGCGGCCCTCAGGTTACGAGTCGAACGCCTTTACAGCCTGGTAATGCTGAGCCATTACCAAAGTTTGAAGAAGTGTTTCATATGAACTATTCTTTGACGTGACACGTTTGTACGTGAACTAAAGATGTTCTGTTTATAACTTAAAAATGTCTGAAACTGTAAATGGTGTTTTGAAAAATGGTTCATGATTCTGTATGAAACAAATCGGTCTTAGCAAACGTATCAGGACTTCTCATTATCAATAGGAAACAATATTTCTGTTTTAGAAGCCCTGTTAAATAACTGTTCACATATAATCGAATTTATTACAAAAATATTTCTTTTATGTCTGTTTCTTACACAGCTTTGAAGGGAACTGGAAATTATATAAAATATATGTTTTAAGTATTACATAGAAAAAGATTTTTAAAATAATAAAGTTTCCTCTTTATTGACGAACTATTGAAATCATTCTAGAAATTTCAGTTAGATGAGGTGTCATGTCACCATTTTTGACAATAATGGGAACTGTTTTCTTCATTAAAATACACTCAAAGCAAAATAAATTACAAAATATTAAACTTTTGATTGAATTGGAGAAGAAAATTTCCCATTAAAACCTTGAATCACATTATAACAGAATGTATTTCAAAAGATATATTAAGTGGAAATGAAACATATTTCTTCTTGTACGTATTTCACTTCTTATCGGAAAGTGATACAACCACACCGTCTAAAATAATAACATTTTAATCCAGTAAGCACGAACACCCCGATACCGACTGTTTATACGACTGTGCAGTTATTTCTTGTATATATTTACATCTGTACATTAATGAAACGTTTGTTTACATGGCCATACAATCATTATGAGTGTCTTGTGTATGCGTGCTCAATTAATAAACGTTAGTGTCTTTATCTGTATAGCAAGTGAGTTTGGGTATTTCGTCATTACATCAGAAGTAAGTTATTAAACAGATACATAATAAGTTCTGAAGGAATAGGTTCAGTTGGAAAGGAATGCTATTTACATTGAAGGTATGGATTTTAAATCTGTTTAGATGTAAAGAAACGGTGTTTAGATATAAACAAGTTGGGTTTCTTAACGTGAAAGAATGCTGTTTCGGTCTCAACAACGATCTATTTCGATCTGGAATAAATTGTGTTTAAATTAGAAGGAAACGTTGTTTATGTGTGAAGACACTGTCTGTTTACAACACTGTCTCGAGTAAAGGATGGGCTCATTCTTCCGACAGTCAAGAGAGTTTCCGTGATTCACGACTAAAGATAATGAGGATATCAGATGTTCTTCTGATAAACCGTAAAGTGGTGACGCTCTAATCTGACCAGGTTTTAAATTTAGAAGTTCTTTACTTGAGAGAAAACTGTGACGTTGCTCTAGTGTTCTTTACATTGATTTTGGATCTTTTTAGTTGGATGTTTTGCAGCTGAAAAGTAAGTTGAGCTGCCTTTAAAACACCCTTCATTACACGTAACAGTTTTCGTTACAACAAATACTTTGCTTTTATCGCTAACTTTTATAAAGATTTCTTTTGCTCTTATCTTAAGTTCACTTTAGGTTAGTTTAAAGTTTCCCAGCAGTTCTCAATATACCCTGTATTTTCCTCCGAGAATAACGAGAGTATTTTTTTTGTCTCGGAGGACTTACGATGTTGAGGCGTAGCTGATGAAGTGAGATAGAAGTTTCCACACTTTCTTATAGTCTCTTTGGGTTCAGATTGTAACTTATCCAGCCTGGAGATGCTTGTTCATTAGAAATTCTGTTACTTGTAAGATTATTGTTTAAAACTTGCTGTTAGTAAAACGTGAATTATATTGATGATATCAAAGGTTTAGTCAAATTTCACTCCTTAAACTTGGTTCATCTTGCATATTATATTTACACCAGAACGTTAGTCAAACACATGGTACTCCTCTTAAATTTCTGGATGTGTCTAGAACATTTCAAAAACAAATTATATCAGCAGACGTTTACAACAAACCTAATATCTGACTCATCCTCTGCATTGTTCACCACATTAAACTATCAGGTCATTCCTTATGTAATGTCCGATTTTAGATTCAGAAAAAGAAAAATGATTTCAAACGCTTTTAATGTTATTTAATCAATACTGTATGTTCCATTGTTATTAATTACTTCCTGCCAACGATTTATAGCCATTTCTATAAAATTATTGGGGTTTGGAGGAAAAGAATGTATAGAAGGTAAATTTAACATCTTTATGTGTTCCAAGCTTTTTTCTATCACGATAGTTCTACAAACGTCGAAGCAGATGATAATCAGGTGGGGTTAGGTTTGGAGAAAAGGGGGGATGTGAAATTTTTCCCAGTCTAGCTCTTCAATCTTTGCTGCTGTGATCCTTGCTGCATGGGGTCGTGCATTATCCTGGTATAACACAACACCTTTATAATTGATCAAAGCAGGTCTCTTTTCTTTCAGTGCAACATTCAAGTGCTTTAACTGTTGACAATAGAAGTCTGATGTAATCGTTACATTGAGTGGCAGCAACTCAAAGCGGATCATACCAACAATATCCCACCAAACACTTGACAAGACTTTACTAAGGTGGAGGTCCATTTTCATTTTGGGCTGCGCTTTAGCCGGTTTACATTTAGCCGCTTAACATTTTTATAAAATATCCATTTTTCATCTTCAGTCACTATCCTATCCAAGAAAGGTGAGATATGTTCATGAGAGTGCAGAGAAGTGCAAACGTCTACTCTTGCTCTAAGGTTGGCTTCTGTCAAGTCACGGGGGACCCATTTTTTAAGTTTTGACACCTTTCCGAGCTGTTGCAAATGACGTTGAACTGTTGAATGGGTTGAATTAAGCTTCTGTGCTAGTTCTTCAACTTTTACAGCACAATCCTCATCGTGTGCAGCCAGCAGCAAGTCATCATTAAACTCAACAGGACGACCTGAACGTGGAGCATCACTTAAGCTGTCGTCACCTGATCTGAACTTTTGAAACCACTTTCAACATTTTTTTTCATTGCGAGCCTCTGCATAAACACCTTGAATGTTTCGTGTAGTTTCTACTGCACTATTTCCTTTTTTGAACTCATAAAATATAAAATGTTTAATGTGCTTCTCAGACACATCCATCTTCATAAGAGTTTATTTGATTAATGATATGAAAAACTGGAGTTAGGTTAATTTCCTTTATTTGTCTGAACATTTTTATACACGTACTACTACATATTTTAGTCATTAAAGTTTTCTATAAAGACAGAAATGATGATACACTTTCTGTATTAAATTTTCGGACATTACTTATGGTATGACCTGATATTTCCACGAAGTGACAGTTGATAAAACCTACAACAATGAAGCTAGCAACTTTAAAACCAGAGAACTAAAACAGTTTCCTTCCATCTTAAATCATTTTATCCCTTAAAATGAAAAGAAAGGCATCAACTCGAGATGAAATTCCTTCAAAATTTCAGGACTTTATCAAACTGTATTTATATCAGGTATTTTCGTACTTTATATTGTTATTTAATAATGTAGCAATGTATATCCTTAGCATTTATTGTGGTACTTCTTATTACGGCTTGTGGTACTTGTGAGTACTGGTTGTGGATCTTGTTAGTACGGGTGGTGGTACTAATTAACATGGGTTGTGGTATTTATTTCTACTGGTTGAATAGATGTAAACATGCATTCACATTCTCATTGTATAAAAGTACCTTTATTAACTGTACAAATATAAACATACTAGTTATTCAACTGTATAGACAAACGTTCATAAATTGTGCAGATGTAAACATACACATACTAACTACACAACTGTGTAAACAAATGTTTATTAATTGTAAAGATGTAAACAAACACATACTATCTATTCCACTGTGTAGACAAACATTCATTAAATATAGAAATGTAAAGAAACACATACTGACTATACAGTTGTATATTCAAACGTTCGTGAATTGTACAGATGTAAACATACACATACTAACTATACAGTTGTATAAACAAACGTTTCTTACTTATACAGATGTAAACGTACACATACTAACTATACAGTTGTATAAACAAACGTTTCTTACTTATACAGATGTAAACATACACATACTAACTATACAGTTGTATAAACAAACGTTTCTTACTTATACAGATGTAAACATACACATACTAACTATACAGTTGTATAGGCAAACGTTTATTAATTGTTCAGATATTTGCACATGATCGTATTAAACATAGGCAAACTTATTTTATAAAATTTCTCTAAGTTTCCTTACATTCAAATTTAATGCTGCGAACACTTTATAACTTATCTTATGTCTTCATGATGACGAGAAACCCTCTTGAAGTAAAAATGTATTTCAAGACGGTTGGTATGGGTATTGTAACCTTTATTGAAATAAAGTAGAGAACAATGTTTCTATCTCCTTAGGTCATCTGCAAGTTAACCTGAAGATCAAAAGATTGTTCTATACTTTATTTTAATAAAAGTTTCAACACCTATATTAGACGTATTTAGATACATATATCTTATATCTATCTGGTCTGTCATATCACGGCTAGCGCAGACAGCCCCTGTGTAGGTTATGATTTTAAAATTATCTTTCTGATGTCTAATTTAAAAAAAAAAAATTCATAAGTAAATATTAACTTAAAGTATGATTTGACTCTAACCCTCTGTACATGTTAGAGTTCGACTGAAATTTGCATTTTTGTTTCTAAAACATTTCCGCCAAGGTTGCTATAAAGTGACGTGACACTATCCAGACAACAAGAGACTAGTTATCTAGAGGACACGATGTGACCTCCAAACACTCCAGTAGTCTTTCTCTGACGTGCTTGAAGAACCAGAGTTACGATACGTTTTTACGTTCCATATATAGTGTTGAGTTTCGGTCATAATTCTCAGAAGAGAAATTTGTACTATGATGCTTAGAGATCCAATTTCAAAGGGTTTTTGTTTAACTCACATGATACGGAAATCTTTTCTTTTTTTTTAAATACTAGATTATATCTAAATTTTAGACTGGTGTATTCATTACCTCTTTGAAGGATGTTCAAACTTCAGCTAACTTTCTGATCCAGATCTTATAATCTTTCTTTTTATTATTTTACTTTAAAATAACTTAGACGATAAATTCCACTAATCAACTCGTCTACAAGTGATGGTGGGAACCAATAACTGATTCAGCATCGTATATAGCTCCTCAGAAGAGGTCATCGTGAACCCCATATTTCTGACGGCTCATATTTACTTTGACATCAACTTTCAGGATCAAAAATTAAACTACGATCTGATCATAAAGCTCAGAATCGCAGAAAAATATGTCAGAGCTCGCTGGTGTTTAAAAAATATCTTTAGAGTCACATGAATTACAAACGTTTCTTACAACTCGTATAGAATAGGGTGAAACCAAGAATTTTTAAAATAATAATTAAAAAAATTAGCGTTCGACATCTTTCTCCAACTTAATTCAAATGTGCTGTTTACATAACACGTTACACCTTAAATTATTAATAATATGTTAATAAAATAGAAGGTTACATTAAGTATAAGACAATAAAGATAGCGGGTTACATTATTAATATATTAATAAAATAAACGGTTACATTAAGCATAGCATAATACAGATAGCGGGTTACATTATTAATAATATGTTAATAAAATAGAAGGTTACATTAAGTATAGGACAATAAAGATAGCGGGTTACATTAATAGTGGGTTAACAAAATAGCACGTTACCCTCAGATTACGAGTCGCACGCCTTAACGCGCTTGACCATGCCAGGCCAATAATAAAGGTAACGGGTTACATTAATAATAGGTTAATAAAATAGAAGGTTACATTAAGTACAAGATAATAAAGATAGCGGATTACATTAATAGTGGGTTAACAAAATAGCACGTTACATTGAGTACAGGATAATAAATATAGCAGGTTATATTTAGTACAGGATAATAAAGAGAACAGGTAACTTTGCACACAGGTTGAAAAAAAAACAACAAACAAACAGGACATCTGTATATTTTAGAAGACAGATACAGGTGAGAGTATAAAGATACATTTTAGAGCAACAGGGTAAACAAGAAAGATAAACAAATACCAGCAGTAAAAAGCATATAAAAACATGATAACTTAGCTGATTAGAGCTTTAACTGAATTTTAATAATAACAGCCTCAAAAACATTTTCAATAATTTTCACTTGTTTTATTAGAACCGTAATCTGTACCTTGAGCTTCAGTTCTTGGTAAGTTTTCAGAAGGACAGATGTATTGATGAGTCCTTGAGGATATATAGTTTGAGATATGAATAGTCTGATATTTAGAGTTTTCATCAGATCATTGAGCCACGTGCAATTAGGTTAGGTCAGGGTCTTCAGTACCCTTGAGGTTAAGAACCATGGTTTGTGTTACCATATTAATGAAGTCGGGTGGATGAACCAAGTAAGGAGAATACCAGAAATTTGATAAAACACAAAAACTCAGATGTTCTAATTCAATGTAATCGTTTTTAATTGAAATGAATAATGTTTTATAATTGCTTATATTTTTATCTTGACACTATTAAAAACTCAAATGAATAAGAATTATATCCTCGAAAGAGACTGATAGTTTTATTACAATTTTCTTATAGAATAAGTGGATTTATTGTTTTCCTCACATCACTAAAGTGACGATAGATTCTTTACCACTAAAACTCACTGGTTATATTTTACCAATTACTAATTTTAAAACTACGTGTTCTCCTCAAGAAAACCAGAAAACTATCATTTACACACAGTATTGACCAAAAGTGTTAGGACAAGAGAATATTTTTAAATGCCCCCCAAACATTGTCAAGTACATCGTGAGACGTAATGGGATATTTGGTCGTTCTGCAGTTAAAAACTTTTACTTCGATTTCTAAATACTGTCAAGAAACTGAAATTTGCTAAAAAGTTCAAAAACTGGAGGACTGTTGATGATTGGGAAAGGATATTATGGATGGATGAGTTCAAGTTTGAAATATTTGGTTTAAAGTATAGATTCTACATCCGGTGAAATAAAGGTGAAAGATGCTTATCTTAATTCCTACCATGAATCATGGGGAAAGCACTGTGATAGTTTGGAGGTGATTTTCTGCTGAAGCGGCAGAAGATATTTGCATAATACATGGAATAATAGACCAGCACAACTACCATCTGGTATGTTTATTATTGGTATAGAATTCTACTGCCAAGAAAATAGTAACACCCCCCCCCAAAAAAAAAAACAACCAACAACAACAAAAAAACAATACTCATCCGACTTAGGCAGACGTTACTTAGTTTAGAAAGAATCTGGTGGAGTCATGTAAATGACACAATGGTTCCCACAGAGCCGCGATCTCAACCCAATTGAGCACATCTGGGATTTGATAGATCAAAAACTTGACAAACCAAAAAGTTACTTTCAAAGAAACTTTATGTGAATGCTTTAGAGACATTTGGAGTAAAATTCCAAATAACACTTTCATTACATATGTTGCAACAATGCCCGAAATACTGTCTAAAAGTTGAAAGGATGACACACATAGTATTAACTGTTTGCTGAACTCAAACATTTCTAACAAAGTTTCTGTTCTACTAAAAATGTATATCAATAAAATGTTCATGTATTACCAGTAAATTACCTTCCATTGTTTTTTTGAAAGAAGCCTGAAATATATATTTTTTTACTTTTTACGCTTTTGTACAGTATACAGTTTATAATGTTGAAATACTTTCCAGCATGTAGTGACTCAAATAACATAAAGGATGTTTTATGGAATTTGCTCAAAATTGTGGTTCTCAGCTGTTTACACCATAAACTTTGTTAATAGATGTACTAAAAGTTCTGCACTGGGAAACAAACTAGTACCTTAACTTGTGAAAACCACATGGGTATAAACAGGTCATCACATTTTGTGTATTAACAAATTTAAGCATAATTATATTTTTTAAAACATAAAATATATTGACATCTGAGCACATGAAAACACGCTAATATCTAAGTCTATGGAAAAGATTGATACTAAAAGACGTGAAAACATTGGTACCTAAACACATGAAAACACGAACTTTTATTATTACATTTCGATCAAGTTTTCAGAAACCGATTTTTCGTGCTAATAGATGGCAGCACACCTTTATAATTAAATTCATCTTTTCTAGTGCATGTAACCCCAGTTTATTATATGTTGTAGTGATAAGTTTGGAGAACTACTTAAATATTACCAAATGTGAGTTGGACGATGTACTAATAAAACAGACACAATTAAAAATATTTGCAAAAGCGGTAATTATATGTGAAGAAATATGGCTAAAGATGCAGGTGGTTTAATGTTTGATGGCGCCTAATGTTTCTATCTTTCGCTATATTGTTTCAAGTGTAAAACTGTTGTTGAAAGGATAGTTGAGATTTGAATGGGGCTTCATATTCCTGTAAAAAAGAGGGTAATATGACGTTATAAAAAATCACCTACCTAATAATAATAGTAAAACAACACACTGTCGTTTGTAGATTATGGAAAACTACAGCATATTGAAACATCACAAGAAATGAAATTAAACAAACTAGGTTTGACATGTCTTCTGTCTTCCATTTCTTTAATTTCAAGTCTTCTGATAGCTTATTATAGTTTTTGATTTTCACTAACTTTATGTCAGCTACATAACTACGAAATAAAACCAGTAATAATTCTAGCCATGGATGGAAATAAGTCCTATAACAGTTTCTTCAAGAACTAACGAGAAAATTCTAATATTAAAAGTTAGTAACAAAATAAACTATGGAACATGACTTGTAACTGAAAACAACTGCGACATATCATCTTAAAATAAAAACAGTTGGTTCCAAGTTCTAGTGATTGTTACCTTGACGAAAAAACTTCACAAAACCTCAATGCCACTTTTATATTGTCCCGAACATTTCCTATATTACTTTACAATAGCACAACTGATAAAGTTTACAATCACCTACCACTGATTCTCTCCATCACCTCAGAAAACACAAATTCACACCAACCACAACCTACTTGCACTATCATCATCTTCCCCTCAGCTAGTACAAACTAAACACCAACCAGTATCTCCTAACTATATTCATATATCCGTTAATAAGAATCAAGATCGACTCCTATAATATACATAAATTATTATACCTTTTCGTAATTTGCAAATGTATCCTTGTGATTGCCGTAACGATCTGAGGATGGAGAGGGTGAAATTTTGCTCCAAGATGCCACTGAAAACTCCTTATTGAATTCCAAACTGGATAACGCCACTGTAGCAGAAAGTCGCACTGTTTGGTTGCCTTCCATTTATTTGCCTTCCTGCATATCAAAATTAAAGATGGTTACACTTGAAACTTCGGAGTATCTGAAATTATCTGAACTCACATTTGCTTAAGATACCACTTGAGTTTAAAACATCAGTTAAACATGGTAACTCAATCTGAAGAAACTTTAATATATACACCAATTTTCATATCACCAATATTATTGTTTAAAACAAAGAGAGTAACGACATATAAGAATGTCTTGTCCATCCAAGAGTGTATCTACCTTACAAAAATAGCCTGTCTACGTGAGAGTGTATCTACCTTACAAAGATGGCCTGTCTATGTGAGAGTGTTTCTACCTCACAAGGACGGCCTGTCCATGTGAGAGTATATCTACCTTACAAAGATAGCCTGTCTATGTGAGAGTGTTTCTACCTCACAAGGACGGCCTGTCCATGTAAGAGTGTATCTACCTTACAAAGATGGCCTGTCTGTGTGAGAGTGTATCTACCTCACAAGGACGGCCTGTCCATGTGAGAGTATATCTACCTCACAAGGATGGCCTGTCTATGTGAGAGTGTATCTACCTTACAAAGATAGCCTGTCTATGTGAGAGTGTATCTACCTCACAAGAATGGCCTGTCTATGTGAGAGTGTATCTACCTTACAAAGATGGCCTGTCTATGTGAGAGTATATCTACTTTACAAGGATGACCTGTCCACCAGAAAGTGTATTTACCTTAAAATTCTTGCAAATATTGTCATATGGAATTATCGCAGTAAATATATTTTTAAATCAATAAAGTTATATATATATATATTGTTAAATGTTACAAAATCAGTTATATTTAACTATTACAGTAAAAGTCTTTTTAAATCACCAACCTTACATAATATTAAATGTTACAAAATCAGTCCTATTAGACTATTATAGTAAATGTGTTTCTAGATTACTAACTTTACCTAACGTTAAATGTCACATAATTTATTCTGTTGAAGTATTATATTAAATACACTTATATATCACTATTTTTACAGATTATTAAGAGTTACAAGACCAGGTTTATGAAGTAATACAGGAGGCACATATCGTTTTGGTTTAGAATCAAAAACATTGTACTGTACCCTATTAAAAAAAAAAGAAGTGTGTGTGTGTGTGTGTTTCCTTAGAACAAAGCCACATCGGGCTATCTGCTGAGCCCACCGAGGAGACTCAAACTCCTGATTTTAGCGTTGTAAATCCGGAGACATACCGCTGTACTAGCGGGGGCAAAAAGAAAAGAAAAAGAAATAGATAGATTATCCGTTTAGTATTGCTTGTGCTGCAACCTAGTGATAATATCTAAAGTTAATAAGTGTATAATTCTGCCTTTTTTCATGAACTTGGACGTAAGGTAGGTTGCAGCTAAGCTTATGTATTTAAAGCATACTTTACGTTAATTTTAAGTTTATTGTGTTTTAAAAACCAATTATATGATTATTTATATCAATATGTTTTTATGTTATTATTATCACAATAAACGTTTAATGAGTACAAAAATAAAAACCTCCAGAAGAAAGTCCAAATAGTAACCAGTGATGACGAGAAAACCCACTTGCAGAGAAAAATATATATGTAAAAACGGCTGGTTTGGGTTGAGAAAACTTTTATGTAGAGGAGAGAACAACGTTTCGACCTTCTTCGGTCATCATCAGATTTACAAAGAAAGAAAGAGGTAACTGACCGATAGCTTACCACATGTTTGAAGGGGGTTGTGTAACTGAGTGTAGGAATGTAGAGGGCGTGCTTAGATGTTTGTTTGTTTTTGAATTTCGCACAAAGATACTCGAGGGCTATCTGTGCTAGCCGTCCCTAATTTAGCAGTGTAAGACAAGAGGGAAGGCAGCTAGTCATCACCACCCGCCGCCAACTCTTGGGCTACTCTTTTACCAACGAATAGTGGGATTGACCGTCACATTATAACGCCCCCACGGCTGAAAGGGCGAGCATGTTTGGCGCGACCGTGATGCGAACCCGCGATCCTCAGATTAGGAGTCGCACGCCTTAACACGCTTGGCCAATACGGGCTCTTTAGATGTTTGATTACATAGTGATATAAGTATAAAGGTGTTCTTTGTATTGTTTATTTTGGTCTTGAGTTGTATAAGTAAGGCTTCTTTAATTTTGCGTTTATGTTTGTTTCTTTATTTAGTATTTGAGTGTTTTCTATGGTTATGTTGTGTTTATTTGACTTGCAGTGTTCGAAAACGTGTGAAGGTGACTTTTGATGTTCTATGAATCTGGTTTCCATTTTTCTACTTGTTTCTCCAATATAGAAGTCGTAGCAGTTATCACATTGTATTTTATAAATAATGTTGGTGTGATGATTGTCAGTGTAGTTTTTACATAGTATAGACCTCAGTTTTGTGTCTGGTTTTTGAATAAATTTGGTATTAATTGGAATGTCAAATTTTGTTACTAGTTTTTACCAAATGTTGGTCATTTTTCTGCTGCTGTAGGGAATACATGGTATGCAGCAGTATATGGTTTCGTGATTACTTAATTCGTGGGATATATTTACTTTTGTTAGTTGATTTTGCTTTATGTCTAGGTGTGTGCGTATAATGTTTTCTACGGTTTGTGGAGGAAACTTATTGATGTTGATGAAGTATTGTTTTATTTTGTCTAATTCGCCGTTAATTTTATCTGGTGAGCATAGTTTTATGGCTGTGTTTATTTGATTTCTTAGTATGTTGAGTTTTTGTTTTGTTTCATGTGCTGAGTCCCGAGGAATGTATAGTCTAGTATAGGTGATTTTTCGGTGGATTTCTGTTTTAAATAGCGTATCTGTTAAAAATCACCCATACTGGACTATACATCTGTGCTACATCTGTAAAATACTAAAGTGACGTCACTGTGCCACACTAAATTCAGTTTATTACGTGTTAAAGTTTGGTGTTGCTCAAGCTTTTTACAAACACAATTTCCTGTGATACAGACACAAAGTTTAGTGTTACTCAAAGTGTTTAACAACACTATTGGGTGTGAGTATAGGACCGACATGACCAGATGGTTAAAGTACTAGACTCATAATACGAGGGTCGCGGGTTGGAATCCCCCTCGCACCAAACATGCTCATCCTTTCATCCATGGGAGCGTTATGATGTAACAATCAATCCTACTGTTTTTTTAGTAAAAAGTAGTCCAAGAGCTGGTGGTGAGTAGCAATGACTCGTTACTATCCCTATTGTCTTACACGGCTAAATTAGGGACGTCTAGCGCAGATAGTCCTCGTGTAGCTTCGCGCGAAATTCAAAAACAAACATTTTCTGTGATACAGACACAAAATTTGGTGTTACTCAAGATATTTAAGAACACTGTTTCCTGTGATTCGGACACATAGTTTCGTGTTCTGTATGATGACTTGGAGTTATGAAACTCTATAATGTCCAACCCATTATGATTTCTTTTTACAGATATTTTACTTATTTTTATTAGTCTAGAATTCAAATTATACCACAGTACACAGTTTTATAACCACATGAAAATAGCTCTGTGTTTTACCACAGTAATTGTTACTGACAAAATGCTACAATATCACGTAAAGTCAAGTAAAGATATCTACATTGTTGTTGTCATATTTGTTGGTTGATGCTATGAACGGTACGTAGATAAATATAATATTAGATTTCCTGCAAACGCGAAAATATTGAAATCTTCTTCAAACTGTATTCTTCCTAAACCAAGAAATGAAATCAGCACAGAGTAGTTCAAAACAAGAAATCTATAAAAATCTTATAAGATGTTTTTGTTTGTTTTTCACAAATTCATCGTGTACAGTCTATCTGTTTGATTAACCTGTTGACTGCCAAGTATTTCAGCTGCTACGGCAACTCCGAACCAAGTTCAAAATACAACTCTAATGCTTCTTCATTTTGTAACTTGTTTCCTGACGCCATTTTGGATCGAAAGTGAAATAATTTGTGAGTAGGTCAAATGCATGTATGGTGCTGAAATCTAGCGTTGAAGTTAGGTATTATTGAGAACGAATTAACTCGTTCGTAGCACTGTGTTACCGATCGGCTTGGACAAGTTATCTCGTCTACGGCGCTGAACAGGTTAACCCCATAACTGTACAGTAGGGTATCGCGTCTTGAATTCTATAAAAAACATAGCTTTCAGCCATCGGAGGCCATTTTGTGGAGGACTGACTTAGAATTTAGTTTTATTGTTTTGCTGAGAATTTATCTTATGGCTTTCTAATAACACTATGTAAAACAAATTTTATTCCTGGATAGTATGTGTTATTTTTTAATTGCTTATGTTGTAAAAGTACAGAAAATGGCCATTATTTCCTCCAAACTTTGCTTTTGTGACTTGAATAATGAAGTTTAGAAATTAACCTATTTTATGTGTAAAAACTGGCAAATTTGAACATTTTCATTTATATAAGATCTGAATAAAACAACATATGAATCAAGATTTACATGCATTTATACTAACGTTATATATAAATGTTTAGAAGTGAGTAGTTTCTCGATATTTGCGACTGTAATGTAAATCACTTTGACATATCAGCCCTCAAATATAAGTTCCCATCATGCTTTCGTTATACGCTCCCAGGTCACAAAAGCAAAGTTGGAAGAGAAAAATAGATCTTTCCCATTTACTTTAGGCATAAGCATAAACATAGTTTATAATGATGAATATTTTGACAAGACCTTATCTGCAATGTCCACCGCTGGTACAGCGGTAAGTCTACTGAGTTATAACGCTAAAATCAGGAGATTCGATTCCCCTCGGTGGACATAGATAGCCCGATGTAGTTTTGCTATATGAAGACACACACCTTATCTACACGAACGGAAATAATACGCTAGAAGGAAGAGAGAAGGTAAAGGTGTCGAAATTTAACATTGTTCAGTCATTGTGTATAGTTGTTTGTTTTAGAGCAATCACGATAAATCGAATCCCAGATTTTAGCGTTGTAGGTCTGCAAATTTACTACTGCCTCCCACTAGGGACTGTTGCGAAACTCAACTTCATCTGTCCTAATAACATCCCTATTTGTCACTAGATGGAAACATAATCGAGAATATGATTGTTGACATAAAAGTTTCTTTTTTGTTATTCTGTTTACAAAAACTTAACACTGTGTACAGAGAAAAGGAATAGTGTGGGATCTACTTCTGAAAATGACCAGCAGTGACGTCGTAATGCTGTCTTTTTTTTCTAGAATTTTGCAGTTTTCCACCAGAATTGTACAAATTATACAATAAGACACTTTCCACACATTTACAAATAATTGCTTTTGTTTTTCATTGTAGTTGACCGCCCTGGTAAAAACACATTAGATCCAATTGTATTCAAAATGGCTGCCAAGATAAAATATTCTTATACTTGAAAAACCGCAGCTTATCCGAGTTGTGTATGTTTCTGTTAAAATCGTAGCATATCTAGACCTTTCTAATTTCTATGTTTAAAGTATTGTCTTAAGTATCTGGGAAAAGTTTGTCTCTCTACGTATGATTATACTAGATACTAGAAATTAAAGTGACATTACATTGACACAAAGAAGTGCTCTACAACCTGGAGGAATTATGGGGCAAAATGTAGTTTCACAATAACGGCAAAACACTTTGGAGTGAAGAGAGCAAGTGACAAACTTTAATTTCACAACAATAACATCTACAATATAGAAGAATTATGGGGACACATCTTAGTTTCAAACAATCAACAACATCTGAGAATAATGTGTCACTTACCCAAACTATGGAAACATTATTGTTTTAAATATCCAAACTATATATACATTACTGTGTCAACTATGTAGACTGTAGAGACACTATTATATCACTTATATAAACTACACAGACATTATTATATCAAGTATGAAAACTATGTAGGTTGCGTTAATCATGCAAACTGCAGAGACAACGTTATACATGTTATGTAAATTATGTAAACTTGAAAACTTGTAACGCTAAAATTCGGACTTGAGCTCTGGGACGGTTATGTTTAATACAGCTTCATTTCTGAAAATACTAAAACACTATGCCTCTGTTACAATATTTTCTCGTTCTTGTTATCTCAAAACAGCAGATCAAGTTTTAAAAAATGGCGTCGAAAAATCTCTATTGCACAGTCTTTCTTCGTGATTTTAAACCCACTACATCCAACAACACAAGAAATGCAATACATTTTTAAACAAGATAAATACAGATTTAGGGATTTAAAAGCATGCAAATAACGATCGTAAAAGATAAGGAAAGAAGGCTAGAGATACCGTAGATATTATTTACTGAAAATACAAATCCTTATTTTGGTCCTGTGCTGTTGCCTAGAATTATTTTTGGAGTCAACATTAGATATTTTTAGTTTAAGTTAAGAATGTCAACAGTATCACCAACTTTGTTTTGTAACTTTTTTTTTTTTTTTTTACAATTCCTAATTGCCGATTTTTGTATTTCCAGTTTTTATTTATCTTGTTTGCTTAATATGGCAGCTAACCTTATAAATTGTAATGATAATAAATATAGCTAATAACTAAAAGATACGGTCCATGATGATTTACTGTAGCTATTGACTACTTGATCACATTAGTTTGAGATGTAAAATGTTAAGCAGTAGTTAAACATTTCAGGAAGATTTGTTTGAGAATATAGCGAGTATTTATAGTTTCTGTATAACTAAATTAGTTATATATAACGTATAGCAATGGGCAAATATATGCCCAGAGTAAAACATAACCTTTATTAAACGTATATACATTTTTACCAGTAGAAAAGTAGCTTTAGCAGATAAAACATATACGACTACAACATGACTAAATGGTGCTGGAATAAATTTCTAAATCGTATTTTGGTATGTTTCTTAGCACATAGAGCTTTTGCAGCTTATAAGCTACTGTTTCACCAATAATTCGTTTAATTTTCTTTGATGTACCATTTATAAAGACGCTCTATATGTAAATATACTCATACTAACCCAGAAATTAAACACTTTATTCACACTGTTACTTTATATTAATCATTACAATATATCATCAAATTCAAGGACAGAAATGTCCTGCATGAACTGATGGAAAATGCGCTTCACTGAACATGCTCGTCCTTACAGCCTTGGGAGCATTATAAATTAACAGTCAATATTACTGTTAGTTAGTCAAAGAGTAGCCCAAGAGTTGGCAATGGTTGGTGTTTACAAGCTGCCTTCCGTCTATTCTATCATTGCTAAATTAGTGACAACTATTACACATGGCCCTTGTTTAGCTTTGAAGGAAATTCTAAACAAACCAAATCGAACAGAAGAAAACACTGATGCAAAAGATATTACGAAGTCCTTAAGTTACAAAAACGTACTGGTGAAATTGACAGCTTGCAATTATCTTACGTTAATTTATAACTTGCGTTGATCAGCCTGGGTGGTACGTGCAACGGGAAGTGGAAGTCGGTAAATCTGTCTATAGGGTCAGTTTAAACATGGGTAAAAGTGAAACTTCCGGGTTCAGTAGAAACTGGATAGAGAACTAATTAAATTATTGCAAGTAAAGCATTGGGTCCAAGAGAAAAATTTAAATATTATGACAGAAATGCAGCTAAATGGCTTACAGATAAACGGACACCTTACTAGTACATCACACCACCATCAGGCTATTAGTGTCTAAATAAATCCTCAGAAAGAGTGTTACAGATAAACGGACACCTTACTAGTACATCACACCACCATCAGGCTATTAGTGTCTAAATAAATCCTCAGAAAGAGTGTTACAGATAAACTGACACCTAACTAGTACATCACACCACCATCAGGCTATTAGTGTCTAAATAAATCCTCAGAAAGAGTGTTACAGATAAACGGACACCTTACTAGTACATCACACCACCATCAGGCTATTAGTGTCTAAATAAATCCTCAGAAAGAGTGTTACAGATAAACTGACACCTAACTAGTACATCACAACACCATCAGGCTATCAGTGTCTGACTAAATCCTCAGAAAAAGTGATACAGATAAACTGACACCTAACTAGTACATCACAACACCATCAGGCTATTAGTGTCTAACTAAATCCTCAGAAAGAGTGTTACAGATAAACGGACACCTTACTAGTACATCACACCACCATCAGGCTATTAGTGTCTAAATAAATCCTCAGAAAGAGTGTTACAGATAAACGGACACCTTACTAGTACATCACACCACCATCAGGCTATTAGTGTCTAAATAAATCCTCAGAAAGAGTGTTACAGATAAACGGACACCTTACTAGTACATCACACCACCATCAGGCTATTAGTGTCTAACTAAATCCTCAGAAAGAGTGTTACAGATAAACTGACACCTAACTAGTACATCACAATACCATCAGGCTATTAGTGTCTAAATAAATCCTCAGAAAGAGTGTTACAGATAAACGGACACCTTACTAGTACATCACACCACCATCAGGCTATTAGTGTCTAACTAAATCCTCAGAAAGAGTGTTACAGATAAACTGACACCTAACTAGTACATCACAATACCATCAGGCTATTAGTGTCTAACTAAATCCTCAGAAAGAGTGTTACAGATAAACTGACACCTAACTAGTACATCACAATACCATCAGGCTATTAGTGTCTAACTAAATCCTCAGAAAGAGTGTTACAGATAAACTGACACCTAACTAGTACATCACAATACCATCAGGCTATTAGTGTCTAACTAAATTCTCAGAAAGAGTGTTACAGATAAACTGACACCTAACTAGTACATCACAACACCATCAGGCTATCAGTGTCTGACTAAATCCTCAGAAAAAGTGATACAGATAACCTGACACTTAACTTGTACATCACAAGACTGACATTCATACAGTTAGTGTCTAACTAACATTTAGAGAGCCTTACAGTTAGTCACATGCCGATCTTTTCAAATAATCGGCCCACAGTTGTTTATTCAATACTCTGTCAATGTGTTTGCCAACTTTGTTTTGTATTTTTAATCAATATTCTTCCAATATGGTATCAACTGTGTTTTGTATGTTTAATCAATATCATGCCAACGTATTTTCAATTCTATATCTTTAGTCAATATTCTACCAAAGTATTATCAACTGTAGTATGATATGGTATGAACTGCATTTTATATGTTTAGTCTATATTCTCCCAATGTGGTATCAACTGAGTTTTCTACGTTTATTCAGCTCATTAAACCAAAGGAAGAAGGACCCAAGAATGACAATGCAGTCAGGACCAACTGACCCAAGTTGCCCAAATATGATTAACATCAAAATGATATGAATACTTTCCTGTAGAGATGTGAAAGATTTGCCAAACGTCAGAACCGGGACAAAGGTAACTGGGCAGTCATTTTTAGCCCAGTTCTCACAGTGAAAAGCCGACAAGTAAATGCAGGTATGACGTCAGAAAATGTGATGAACTGTGACAAATTTAAACTAGGCTTTACTGAAACGATATGAACTTACTGAAGTTTTACTGGAAGTTCAGAGAAGTCAACCCTAATACTGAGGAATCTGTACTTCAGTTTGTGGTATGTATGGCAATATTTCATCAGATGGACTGACATGGCCAGGTGTGAAAGTAGTTTTCAGGAACTGGCAGACCTATTAGTGGGAGAACAGTTCATGATCACATGTTCAACCAACATGTTACTCTTTTTAAAAAAGAGAGCACCAAACGATGTGGACAATTTATTAAGCTGGCAGAACATTATATGAAAGTTCATGGAGGAAGTAATAATGGCAAGTCCAAAAATATTCAGTTCAGTTTGAAACCAATGATAGATTAATAGGCAGAAAGAAGGAGAGATGCTATGTTTGTTATAAAATGTGAAACACTACTAAGGAGTGCAAGTCCGTCACCAACAAATAACAGCAGAAATCTCAACATAAAGCAGCTGGAACAACTTACAAGGATAATGTTGGTAAGAACTAAGAAAAGAGTGACTGGCGCTCTAGATGATGCTGCTAGAAAAAAAGAGAATCAAAGGAGCTCATCTGATTCAATATATGAAGTAAGCACAATTAATCAGTGCTCAAGTTAGCAAACGGATTAAGAGTAGTACTATCACGAGGTGCCAACAATCATAATTTGTCAATATATGAAGGATATGTTGGAGACAAGAAAGTGAAGGTTCTACTGGAAGCAGTTAAGTGGCAGTGAGAGCCAGTCTAGTATCTGATGGTTATATGACGGCTAAAGTATAACTGTGGGACAATGAGAAA